>NC_053427.1:13049333-13349333 GCF_007990345.1 Gossypium hirsutum
ATTAACAAAGGAAAACTATCTTTGTAAGCTTTGTTCAAGCTAGTAAAATCGATGCACATTTTCTTTTCCATTAGCCTTTTTTTTCTGCTAAGTATTTACTTGTTTTTCTGATGCTTCTGACCTTGGAGTAACCTTCTATTTTTGCTTAACCGACTTGACCTCAGGACACATTCAGTCGATGTCAATTACTTAGGTCCACACCAGCTTCCGCTGCTGATCAGAAAATGTTTGATTCTCCTTTTAACACTGTACAAATCCTTTTTTCTTCTGTTAATGTGATGATATCTTACCAACTTATCCATGTTATCATAAAATAATTGCAGAGTTCTGTAACTTCTATTGCCTCTGGCTTACGAACTCTTCCTCTCTTTTAACATCCAAACAATCTAAATCTATAACTTGGCTAGCCACCCCTGCCTGCTGTGAACTCTGACCCTGTGGCTCTTGCTTATCAGTTTGTTAACTGACAATATGTGACAATGTCTAGCTATCCGCTAGTCAAGTTTCATGAAACATACCCTCACCCTGGTAGGAATTTGATCTTCATAAAAAAGTGGCTATCATCATTTGGCCATTCTCATAACTAGATGCCCAAAAATGCATTATAACATATGGTGGTCTACCACAAAGAATTGAACATATTTTGTGGTAGTGTGCTCGTCGTCTCCAAGGTAACAAGTAAAGTGATGAATCCTTCACATTAATTTGATGGTTAGCAAAGTTATACAAGGGCTCACCTTCTTTAAAGCTTACTCGTTCAGACCCATCTTCTGATATGTATCTCAAGTTAAAACCTCTACAGCATTTCCATTATCAATCAGAATCCTTTTAACTTAAAACCCTGCAATAATTGCTAACATAATCATAAGTCATTTCCTTCCTCATCACATATTGAATCCTCATCTTCCTCATTAAATTCTACCTTCCACTTCTCTTGTTAACGTAGCCTCTCGACAAACTGGTCGACATCACACTTCTGAGTACCTTTCATATAAATGCCATCTTAATATACCAATATCACATGTATGATGCCTCTGACTTTTGTTTACCTTTATTAACACCACAAGAACTCTAATCTGAGGGCGAAGCATCCTGAGCCATAAAATCTTTAGCTCGTCATTTTTAACAACCTCATCTATAGCATCATTTAAAGAGAAACAATCCTCAGTCTTGTGTCCCCTATCATTGTGGAAACTACATCTATCTCCCGAGTTGGACCTTGACTGGCTACTTCATATAGGTAGTGGGCTCGGTAAAAGGCCCAAACTTCTAATCTGATTAAGAATGTAGGTACGTGAAGCATTAAAGGAGTGTAAGATTCAAATTTTCCATGGGGAACATACCTTCTTGTATGTTCGCCTTGAGGTCTCTAGAACACCTTTGGCAATTTATTTTGTGAGCAATTCCTCTATTGTCCCCCACTTTGGATCGTAAACTTGAGAAGAAAGACTTTTTGGCTACGTGCACCTGAAAATCCTAAATTGCCTATCATCCCTCTAGAAAGTGTTGCGAGCCACTCTTTAATTTCTTTTCCTCAACAAACTTGTAGCCTCTTGTATAAGTCTCTCAAACTCTATGTTTGTTATCAATAAATGAGTACTAAATGTGTTCATTTTGAACTCTTATAATGAAGGTATTAATAGCCTATTAGTCATCTAAGTTCTTTGTGTTTAATATGGCTGTATGGAATCGTTTGACATAATATTGCAAAGATTCTCCATATTTCTGTTTTACTGACATCAAACTCATAGGAGTGCTCATTATCATCCTATGGGCATGAAACTTCCCCAAAAACTTCTAACCTAATTGTGAAAGCTTTGAATGGAGCCTTGTGGCAAAGAAAAATACCAATCTTTCGTATTTCCCTTAAAAGTCGTCAAGAAAACTTTACATTTCACTGCATTAAAAGCTCTTAACACAGTCATGTAATCATTATACTACATGAGATGTGCCTGAGGATCCCTTCTATCTTTAAAATCTCTTTTGGCACTTTAAAATTGAACAGTAGGATCATAGCTGCCACTTTTGGAGATAAAGGGTTGTTAGAACAAAATAACCAGTCCATGTCTGTACATCAAGGTGCAAAGCTCGCACATCTCTACGCAAAGCATCCATCTCATTCTGCTATGGCTTTGCATGTGCTCCCACAACCTCCTCCTAGAGAGGCGTGACATGGTCCTAAATATCAGAGGGTCGAACTCACCTTTCTTCTCAGTTCTTCATTCTGTCTGAGCAACTCCTAGTGAAATAATTATTACTATTCAAACCTGGAACTTTTTGAGTATTTTTTATTTTATTAACCTTAGGTATTCCTGTAACCCAAACAACTATTGTTGCGATGCTCCCTGATCAGAGGGGAAGGATGACCCTAACTAGAAAGGGAATTAATATTAAAGGAATTAGAGTCACCTTCTTGGCTTAAGTTGCCTAAATTTTTGGCCAATCAGCAAACCAACCAGTGAAGAGATCCATTTTTCGGGTTAGTTGCCGGTGCCGAAACCTCCTGCTTGGTTCGACGGGAAATCGCTAGGGAAATTCTCACTAGGGTAAGTCATCTTGGTTTTCTGATTTTCTGAAGGTCGAAAGCCTGTCTATGCTCACCACACCAAATTGTTGAATGTTTTTATGTGTTTTTCTCTCAAAGGGTTAAATTCTCTATTTATATTATACGGTTACTGTTCATGGATGTGACGTCGTAGTAGGTCTCCATACATACCCTATTCTAAGGTTAACATGTGTTTCTTATGTGTGGGTTTGCATGCATAATGGTGTGAACCCATATCGTGCAAGCTCATGAAAGGATGAAAATACCTTACGTGCGAACCCAAGAGACGAACCATGCAGGTTACAGGTTGATACCCAATCGGGTAACTGGGTAGCAAGTCGGTAATGACGAGTACGATAACAAGACTCTAATTTTAAAAATAAATTCAAGTTAAAATCTTAAAATTAAAACCCAAACTTTGTGATAAAATGGTAGAATCTCTTATTTAAAAACTCAATAAAGATAAATAATATATATGTTGGACAAAATATGTTAGTGAACAAAATAAATAAATATAAATAACCATATACAAAATAAAATATAACTAGAATGATTATATTTAATTTGTTAATACGAAAACAAAATAAAACGTAACATAAGTTAAAATAAAAAGGGAGGAAAAAGATTTTACGATATGTTGAGGCTTGTGAAAACACAGTTTCCTTAAGACAGATTCAGCTGCTCCTACGGTACTTGGAGGAATGTTGGTCGAATGTCTCCTAGGATACAACAATAATAGTGATCAAAGTAGTAGCACCTCTACAATGATCAACAAACGAATGTTGCCTTTTCTATCACTGAAACATTTAAAAATTTGGAAAAGAAAAGAAGAGTTTTGATAGCAACATAAAATTGGTGTGAGAGAGTGGAAATTGAGTAAAGAACTTTGAATAAGTCTTAGCCTTTTATAGCATTTAAAGTGAGGAGTTTATGGAAATAAATCTTCATTAATGGGCAGCTGAATTAATTTGATTAAAATCAAATTAATCCTTTTATATCAAATTATATATATTTGCTGAGGAAAAATTAAATTTCATATTAGGCTAAATATTCATAGGCTCACTCTAAGCCCGACCAATCCAAACATTTCGCGTTGCCAATGTCATGCAGGTGCAACCCAACCCGTTGGATTTAAACCTACACCTCCTTACGTAGAAGGCAAAGTTCCAAACTTATTATTCAATGACCTTATAAGAGGTTCCCGTATATAAATATATTTCACACTTGGTATTTAACCAATATGGGATCTAAGCTTTTACCTTTCCTCAACAAATATTTCCAAGTAGCTTACTTTGAGCATCAATTTCTCATTCATCACTCAACCATTTTGAGCTTATGATATACCATTGTAAAGGTCTCATGGAGTAGAATATGAAACTATAATTTTAAGATTCAACTCTCCACCTTTATTTATTGAGAATACGGCTCAAAGTTTCATAAAAATACAATTTTCCAACAATATATTATGAGACCCAACAAATGTGTTAATTTTGACTAGTTGTTTTGAATGACAAATATATTGACCAGTTGTATAGATGGGGTTGTTTTATTTAATAGCATTTAGCCATCTATTAGGTTTGGTGATGGGTCATTTAATTTTTCTCGCAAATCTTGACTTTTTGAAAAGTGTATCAATTTTTCTTTAAAAAAAGAATCATTATACTAGTGATGAACGTAACTTGAGACAGTTATCAAATAGTACAGCTATGATGTAATTAATTACATTAAAAATAAGTTAGTAAACAACAACAAATGTTGATAGAAAAAGGGGATGAGAATTCTGATAGATCCAAATTGAGAAACTGAAATGGTTTTTTTTAATTAAATGGTTTTGATCATGTTTTATTTTGTCTTAATAATATTTTTATTTTAATATAAAAATATTTTGTAAATTAAGTGTAACTTTGCTCATATTTTGTATTTTTTTTATAGAAACTATTATATATTTTAATATAATATAGCCATTATTTTTATCAAAAGATGAAATGATTTAACATAAAAGTTTTATTATGATATTATTAAAAGTTTCACTTAATTATGATATTATTCCACCCAAAAAAATTCAATATATAAATTATTAAATTTATTTAGGGTAAACTATAAAAATAGTCACTTAATTATGCTTTCGATTCTATTTTAGTCATCTAACTATTATTATTTTTATTTAATCACTCAACTTATTAAATATTTGTGTTAATATGCAAATTTGTCACTATGTTTTAAATGGAAACTTAAAATTACCTCTATACTTCACTTTAATTGAGATTTGTCATTGTCCATATGAACTAAAGATAAATTTACCACTATACCTTAACTCTATATTGAATTTTGTGTCTTTATTTTTATTTGATTGAAATTTGTCACTAAAGCTTTTTTTTTTAATTTCGCTAGTCAATTTTAATTTAAAATGATTTTAAATCAAAATTTAATAAAAATTTTTATATTTTACTTTTGTATTTAAAATAATAAATTAATAAACATATTATTAAAATTAAATAAAAATGGTTGTTTTATAAAAATAAAGTTTATTCTTTACATACATGTATTTTATTTTTTAAGTTTTTATTCCATTAAATAGAAATTCTAATGTAGTTTACTAATTTTTAATATTATAAGTTAGATTATTGTTGTCTATTAAAATAAAATATTTGAAAGATTTTTTTTATTATCAAACTATGTTTTCAAATCATCAAAATTAATATTGAGTGGTGTGGAAAAGTTTAATAAAATTCAAAGTTTACGAGTAAAATTCAATCACATAAAAGTGGAATGACAAATTTATTCATAGTTTAAAAATATAAGGCAAATATAAATAAAAACAAAGTATAGTGACAAATTTCAATATTCACCTATACTATGATGGCAAATTTGCACTTTCACCCTAAATATTTTAGTCACTCTCCCGTTAGTTAGTAATAGAAAGTTGAAGTGGGCCCTTTTTAATATTATTTTTTAAAAAACTTTTAGAATTTGAATTGAATTGACAAATTTTATAAATGTTGAGGCTAGATTTATTATAATTATTAGAACTAGAACTAAAATAACAAATTTTGTAAACATTGAGGGCTAATTTTGTTTAATTTTTTAGATTAAGGACCAAACTAATAAAATATGTAAAAATTAGATGACTAAATTTGTTATTAGGCCAATAAAAAAAATCTCACGTTAGTTTTCAGTCACTCATCTAACGACAACTAGCTGGGGAGTGAGAAAAATATTTAACTTCAAAAAGGTAAATGATTAAATTAAAAATAATAATAATTAAGTGACCAAAATAGAATCAAAAGCATAATTTGGCGACTATTCTTATAGTTTCACATATATTTAACATAAAAGATAAATAATTTGACGAATATTAAAACAATAAAAAATCAATTTCAATTTTTTTATCCTAAACAAATCATGGTCAACTTATTTTATTAGTAATTTATTCTATTTCAATTTCTTAATTTTTTTTTATTTTCACCTATTTTTCACTAAATATAATGATATAATAGAAAATATTTGGTATATTACGAATGGAGTTTTTAAATTCCACAAATAGGCTTTTTTTTAACTGGCCCCTTTAATTCTTAAATTTTTTAATTTTAATTTATTTAATAATTTAATCTAAGGACGTCAAATTCATATTGCTGTTCAATTTTTTTTTTAGTTCAGTGTAATTTTCAACCTAACAAGGGCAGAATCACGCTCTGTAGGATTTAAACCTACGATATTGGGTTTTGGAGACCCACGTTCTACCGAACTGAACTCATAGAGCTTTCTTATCATACTAAATAAGATTGTAAAAAAGAGGATTCTTTTATTTTATAACCCCAATTTGACAAATGTCTTATAGAAGTATAGTAAAATTTCAAAAACAAATATTTTAAAAGGATGCATAGCAATTTTTTAAGATTGCTTGGAAAAAAAAGTACACTACCAATTTACCAAACATTAAGTCATAATATAATATCAATATAACTTTTAAACTAAAACTTTAAAACCATTATTAATAATATTAATAAAAATTTTAGATTAGTATTTGGTATACTGGTAATATGTGTTTTTTATTCCACAAACAACCTCCAAACATTGACATGTGTCTCATGAGTTATTTTAATATTTTATTGTATCCCTACAACATACTTGTCAACCCTCTAATCCTGCTTGTGAAATATAAAACTTCTGTTGACAATAAACCAAATATTTTCCTGAAAAAAAATATGATAAGTTGCTTTAGATATAATTAAATAACATCAAAAGAAAATTCTTCTCCTCTTAAATTAATAACTTAATACATTTACACATTGAATATTTTATGAAGCTTGTAAATATTTTTATTTTCTACTTTTACCTTTTTTTAAGTAAATAAGATAGAATATTATTAATTTAATGTTTATACTAAAAATAATAAATAATAAATAATGTTTTATTAAAAATATTAATTAAAATAACATATTAGAAATTACTTTAGATATAGCAAAAATATTATTAAGCCTCTTATAAAATTAAAATACAAAATGTTTGTTCATCAAATAAAAAGATTATTTGAAAAAATAATTTAAAAATGGTTTCCTCGATAAATAAATAAATAAAATTATTTTATTAATAAGTTTGTAAATTACTTTCATGTTTCTTTTTCAATACAATTGATAAATAATGTTTAAACTAAAAAAAATTATAATTTATTTTATAATTGACATTATATATGACCAAAAATATCACTCATACCTTATCAAATACAAATTATTTCTTTATAAATCAAAGTAACATTATCATTTAATGCATTTATAATATAATCATTTTATTTACATTGATTTTTTAATGATCAAAACAATAAAAATGGAAGAATAGAAATATATATATATTTGAATAATCATTACTTAATTAATCAAGTATATAAAATTAAAATATTTGTAAAAATAAAATAATTAGATACGTAGATTCATGTTGTAGAAAAAAAAACCTAGTTTCTTTCAAAAATCATTATTAATTTGAGAGAGAGATTTTTGTGTAAACTTAATTAGAGATAATTATGGAATGGATTGAAAGAAAATGGGGAATTATCAAACAAATTCCAACATGTATTTTGAATTACTACGTGAATGAATATATTTTGAATTCCTACATCACTTGTGTATTATGATTGAAGCAACATATATTTACTACCTATACCCTTGGTATCCTTGGTATCGATACCCGGATAAAATTTAGGCAAAAATCAATTTAAAAGTTCACTAAACCCCCTGCAATATATATTAGATTCTTCTGATCAACACTTAAGACCAATTCAAAATGTATTAAAACTATTTAAAACCACTTGAAATCAATCATAATCATCATATTAGCAAACCACATTTGCAAATATTCTTATGGTTTCAATAATTCATTTCATATAGAACCAAAATACTTCAAGTAAAATCAAAATAGATAGAGTTTCAAGAGTTTCACTACACCAAAACAGGTTTTTAGCGGCGTTTTTTTAGGCCTTTAGCGGCGCTTTTTAACGCCACTAAAGATATTTGCGGCGCTTCTTCAAGCGCCGGAAAAAATGCCGCTAATGAAAACGTCGCAAATGTTTGCAGCGTTTACAAACAAAAACGCCGTTAAAGACCATGTTCTTTAGCGGCGCTTAGAAAAAAACGCCGCTAAAGATCATGTTCTTTAGCGGCGCTTAGAAAAAAATGCCGCTAAAGATCATGTTCTTTAGCGGCGCTTAGAAAAAAACGCCGCTAAAGAACATGTTCTTTAGCGGCGTTTGTAAAAAAATGCCACTAAAGACCATGTTCTTTAGCGGCGCTTAGGAAAAAACGCCGCTAAAGAACATGTTCTTTAGCGGCGCTTAAGGGAAAACGCCGCTAAAGATCATGTTCTTTAGCGGCGTTTTTTTCTAATCGCCGCTAAAGAACATGTTCTTTAGTGGCATTTTTTACAAACGCCGCAAAAGAACATGTTCTTTAGTGGCGCTTTTATACAAAAACGCCACTATTTTTGGGATTTTTTTTATTAAATTTTTCATTTTTTCTGCCCTCCTGTAGCAAAATTTCAAAAGCAACATTTCAAAAGCAACCAATAGCAATAAATTTATATAATATTTCAACATAAGGGAATAAAATAATATTAATATCAATAAATAAAAGTGAATTCATATTGTTTTTGCAAAAAATGTTAAATGTTAAATGTTAAAATGATAAAAATATTTATGTCATACACTATGAAGGTGGAAGTTGCGACTTAAACATCTTCATCATAATCTGAAGCTGCTGCTGAAGTTCGTCGTACTTTTTGCTCTGCTCTGCTTCTCTTGCTGCAGCCTCCGCTTCCCTCGCTGCAGTCGCTGCTTCCCTCGCTTCCGCCTCTGCTTTAAGTTGTAGCTGGAGTTCTTCATATTTCCTTTGAACCTCAATTGTAGTCGCTTGCATCTGAGCCATTTGGTCTTTTAACCTCTGAACTTCAGCTTGAGCCTGACTCCCCGAAGCCATGTATTGGTGGGAGCTGGATCCAAAATATTGGGTTGGGCTAACAAAAGATCCTTGAAATCGAACCCGACCATACCTTTCAGGACCCAAAACTTCAGTAATAATCCGATTATCAATATCTTCAAGATGAACCGAACTATCACTAAAAGCAATTGCTTCGTACTCCGCCTTTTTATCATTTAGTTTTTCCTAATAAATATATCACATAGTTAGGAACACAATATTATATATTGAAAAACATATGCAACATAACAATAGTCGCATTAACTGCAATGAATTAAACCATTAGAAAATAAACACTATAAATAACTAAAATAAGTCAAATCGTATTAAGTAAACGTACCATTATTTCAGCAGCTTCAGGAGTCATGGGAGATCCATCTTTCTTCCTATGTGTAATTTCAAAAAGTTGAAGGCGTCCAACTTTTTGACCGGACGACCGTTCCTACAATATAGTAGTATAAATATTATTTAATAGAAAGTTATACATATTCGACAATATTAAAAAATTTAAAAATACCTCCGCCTCAGCTACACATGCGAAACTTCTCGACCCGGCTGTGTGGGTGAATTTTTGTTTCTGCCTGCTGCTTATTCCAACTTGTTCACGATCCTATGTTATGAAATTTTTTAGTACGTAAATAGAAAATACTATAAACCAAAATAATTACAATAGTTTAGAAGGACGTCAGACCTCGCCTTTATTCGAATGCCAAAATCTAACCGCATCTTCCCATTGGTACCTCAACATACCCGGCGGGACATTTTGCAATTTCTCATCGAGGGTTGTTTTTGTCTTATAATAATTTTTCTTCAAAGTACTTTTGTTGTCTCTCCATCTTTTTCCCAATGCCTTCTTTACATAAGCATCCGAGACCTCTAAAGCAAACCTCGCCTGCAAAAAACAAAAAACACAAGTTAATAAAGTAAATATAAATGAAACTATTTCCCAAGCATTATAGATGACATTAACTTTTGTTACCTTAATATTATCGAGGGCTTGGTTTTTGTTGCTATCGGGCATTTGATGCCATGACTCGTAGTTTATAGGTAACATATTCGGATTTCGTGCTAAAATGCCCATGTATCCAGCTAAAAGTCGAGCTTCTGATCCAACAGGCTGACCAAAACTGTTTCGTCCAACTTTGACACGCTTGACTGAATCTAACTCGTACAACTCTCTAAGTAGCGTACGTCCTCGACCTCTGCGCGTCCCACCATTTTCAGCTACAAATGGTATATTATAATATAAGAATTTGAAAAATAAATCAACTATAACAGAAACACGCATGTAAATTAAATGAAAAATTACTTTGAACTTCTGTAGGATCCTCAGCTGTAATCGGAACATTTGAAGATCCAACTGCTGTCTGTTGTTCAGTACTATTAGTTTCTGTCAAGTTTGGATTATTTTGAACAATGCTTCCCCTTAGAATTTTTCTTCTAGGCATTTTATCTACAATACACATAAAATAGTTAATAACTTAATAGCTAATTACAACAATAACAGCACATATAAAACAGTTGAAACATATAATAAGACGAAGATTTAAATTATGATATTATATATAATTAAACAATCGTAAAATCTTACTACATCATTATTCGTAAATATCTTCATCGGTATCCTGACGAACCCATCCAAATTGTGCACTAGTACTAGGGATATTATCGTTTAAGTTTAGTTCTGGAAAGGGTAAAGTTACTGATCTATCTTCGATGTTATCTCTACTTCCACTGCCCATATCAAACAAGTCTCTAGGGATGTTACGGAGTACAACGTACCAACCCTCATCAGTTGGATCTTTTGAGTAAAAAACTTGTTTGACTTGAGATGAGAATACATACGGCTCATCTATCAGTTGTTGTCCTGTGTGAATCAATCGGTCAAAGTTCACCATTGTAAAACCAAATTGATCTTGCTTAATTCCACGAGCTGTATTAACATCGGCCCAATCACCACGAAATAAGACAACTTTCCATTTGCCGTAGTAATCCAACTCAATTATGTCAGTAAGTTGTCCGAAATATTCCACATTTCCCTCGACAGGATTATTGTCCCTAGCACTAGCATAACTCGTAATTGCAGAATTGACAACAATTCCACAATTTTGCGTTCTCCTCAACCTCTCGCGATATTTTGTATGAAATCTGAATCCGTTGATGAGGAACGCACTATATCTTTTAACCACTCGATTTGGACCTTGGGAGAGCCATTTAACATCGTCGTTTACGTTATTCCCGCTCCAAACCTATTGAATGGAAAGTAAACTGAGTAATTCATTTGTTATGAGAAAACATTATTATTTGTAAGCGGAAGCTCGAACTGCATACCGTTTGGCTTAACCATTCATAAAATGATTCTGTAAACAACTTATTGATATCTCGATGTTGTGTTCTTCGGGAGCGCAAACGAGATCTCAATATTTGTTTGTACTCACTGTGTTAAAAAAATGTGATCTTTGTTAGAAGATAAACAATTATTAGTTTGATAAATATTTATCAAATTTGTAGAACTTACTTCCGTAAAGGTTCCAATAAATCGTGGTGAAACAGAACATATCGATGTGCTTGTACCCACGATAAATGATCTAATTCTGTAATTTCAACTTTTCCGATTGGTTCTCCAAAACTTTGGAACAAATAAGTATCGGCTAAGTTATGGTCCGTGAGTCCAGCATTCCTATTTGGTCTGTTTAACCTTATTTCAACATCTTCCAAATATCTTGAGCAAAAGGTCATACATTCTTCTGCCAAGTAGCCTTCAGCAATCGATCCTTCTGGATATCGCTTGTTGCGGCAGTAAGACTTTAATTTGGATAGAAACCTAAACATAATATACAACATTTCTTAATTATTGAAACTAAAGGCATAAAGGTGAATGAAGGAAAACTTTAAAACTTTTAATTAACACCTTTCTATGGGATACATCCATCGATAGAAAACGGGTCCGCCAAGAATTACTTCGTGCGGGAGATGGATTATCAAGTGAACCATAATGGTGAAGAAGGAAGGTGGGAAGATTTTCTCCATGTTGCATAAAATTAAAGCGGTTCGATCCTGTACCTTCTGAAGTTCTTAAACGTCCAAAACTTTGCCACAAATGGCTTTCATTATGTTGGACAGTTCAATTATACAAGACGTCACCTTCTTGGACATACAACATCGTAGAGCCACTGGCAGTAAATCTTGCATCAAGATGTGATAGTCATGTGATTTTAGCGAATATAATCTTCTATCTTTAACACTAACACATCGAGATATATTTGATGCATACGCATCTGGAACCTTTATATCCTTCAACACCATGCAGAACAATTCTTTTTCCGTCTTTGACATTGAAAAAATAGAAGGCGGCAACCGATATTTCCCATTCGGAAGTGGATTGGGATGAAGATCAGGTCGGATTCCCATTTGGACTAAATCAAGTCGACTCTGAAGATTGTCTTTTGATTTTCCGTCGACATTCAAAACTGTACCCACAATGTTCTCGCAGACATTTTTCTCAATGTGCATAACATCAAGATTGTGTCGTAGAAGGTGATGCTCCCAATAAGGTAACTGAAAAAAAATACTTCTTTTTTTCCACAACTCCGCCTCATTAGGATCGTCCTCTTCATCAGAGTCATCATCAGCTTCATCATTGGATCTTCTATTTCTTTGCATGTTTGGCGGTTGGTTCATCTTCCCATAAATAAAATTCATATTTTCCAACATGAACAAGATTTCAGAGCCACTGGTCTGCGAAGGAGCTTCTCTGAACTCTTCAGTACCGTCAAATACAGAACTCTGAAATCTAAATCTATGATTTTTCGGTAACCACCGACGATGCCCCATGTAAGAGAACTTCTTCCCATTGTATAACCATTGCGAACATGTTTGTGCAGCACAACAAGGACACGCATAACGACCCTTGGTACTCCAACCGGATAAATTGGCATAAGCGGGAAAGTCATTAATGGTCCACATTAAAGCTGCACGTAAATTAAAGTTCTCCTTTCTCAGCACATCGTATGTCTCAACACCAACCCACAATTGTTTTAACTCTTCAATAAGTGGCTGCAAATAAATGTCGATATCATTCCCGGGCCCTTTCTCTCCAGGGATAATCATAGATAAGATTAGGGAAGATTGCTTCATGCAAATCCATGGAGGCAGATTGTAAGGAACAAGCACTACTGGCCAAGTACTGTAGGCAGTGCTCATGATCTTGAAAGGATTAAATCCATCAGATGCTAGCCCAAGCCTCACACTCCTAGGATCGCTTGCGAAGCTTGTAAATTTATTGTCAAATGATTTCCAAGCTAAAGAATCTGCCGGATGCCTTAGTAATCCATCAACGGTTCGTCCATCATGGTGCCATGTCATTGACTCCGCTGTCTTCGACGATAAAAAAGCCTTTGAAGCCTTGGTATCAACGGAAAATACCGTAAAATCTTGGCTGGCTTCTTCCGTGACTGTGCATCATTTTCATCGTCGTTCCCATCTTCTGTGTTTCTACTTGTCCAACGAGAGTGGCCGCATACATGACAGCACTGTTGGTTTCTCCGATCGCCCCAATACAACATGCAGTCATTTGGGCAACTATGGATTTTGTTATACCCAAGGCCTAAATCTTTTATCATCTTCTTCATATCTTTGCAGGACCGAGGGATTTTTGCAAACGGGAACATTTCTCTCAAAAACTCTAACAGCATTGTCAACGAGTTTCCCGTCCACCCTCCCAAACACTTTAATTGAAAAAGACGAACACAGAAGGACATCTTTGAAAATTTTGATCCCTCATACAGTTCTTCGTTCATGTCATTAAGTAGCGCGTAGAACTTCGCCGCTTCTCCATTCGGCTCTTCATGACGTACACTACTTCCCGGTTCGGTAAAAGTATTTCCACCAATATTACAATCATCAGAGGCCATAAAGTCCGCTGGGAATGATTCGACACCATGATTGTGCATATTAAATGCATCCCGCAACATACCTTCCATGTCATCCCCTCTACCAGACTGATGGTAAGCAGTATCAGGATAAGTTACATCCATACTTGAAGAGGAAGTACTAGGCGGGCATTCTCCATAAAATAACCATTGTTTATAACCCCGAACAAACCCATCAACAATTAGATGCTCGTATACAACTTCACGATAATGCCAGTTTATGTTGACACACTTCTTACACGGGCAAAGAATCATGTTCTCTTGGCTTGCATATTGAAATGCAAAATTTAGAAAAGTCTGTACTCCATTTCGATAACCGTCGCTTACCCTTAACAAATTCATCCAAGACCGGTCCATTTCTTAGATCTTGAAGTCTGATTTTCACCAGAAATTGCAATGGTAAGTTATGTAAGTTATGTAAGTTAAATGTATTATGTAAGTTAAATGTAAGTTGTAAGTTATTATGTATTATGTAAGTTGTAAGTTAAATGTATTGTGTAAGTTGTAAGTTAAATGTATTATGCAAGTTGTAAGTTATTATGTATTATGTAAGTTGTAAGTTATTATGTATTGTGTAAGTTGCAAGTTAAATGTATTATGTAAGTTGTAAGTTATTATGTATTATGTAAGTTGTAAGTTATTATGTATTGTGTAAGTTGTAAGTTATTATGTATTATGTAAGTTGTAAGTTATTATGTATTGTGTAAGTTGTAAGTTAAATGTATTATGTCAGTCAAATGTATTATGTAAGTTGTAAGTTAAATGTATTATGTAAGTTGTAAGTTATTATGTATTATGTAAGTTGTAAGTTATTATGTATTATTTAATAAAATAATATATAATTTAATAACATTACTAATATAATTATTAATAATATTTAATAAAATAACATTTTATTTTAATAGTCAATTTTAATATTCCACATATTTTTTTATAATTATTAATAATATTTAATAAAATAACATTTTATTTTAATAGTCAATTTTAATATTCCACATATTTTTTTATATTTTATTTTATCTTTTATGATAACATGATAACAAAATTTAATTATAAGGTATACTCTTTAATAAATGGTTTATTTATAGCAATCTTTTGGTTACGTAAGATATGTATGATGTAAGTATAGCACTTTTATGCATCTTATTTATAATTATTTAAGTAATAAATTTAAGTAACATATTTAAGTAATAAATTTAAGTAACATATTTAAGTAATAAATTTAAACAAATTTTAGTAAGTAATGTATTTTAGTAAGTAATGTATTTTAGTAATAAATTTAAACAAATTTTAGTAAGTAATGTATTTAAGTAATTAATAAATTTAAACAAATTTTAGTAAGTAATGTATTTTAGTAAGTAATGTATTTTAGTAATAAATTTAAACAAATTTTAGTAAGTAATGTATTTTAGAAATAAATTTAAACAAATTTATGTAAGTAATGTATTTTAGTAAGTAATGTATTTTAGTAATAAATTTAAACAAATTTTAGTAAGTAATTTATTTTAGTAAGTAATGTATTTTAGTAATAAATTTAACATTCAATCGCATAAATGAGAACTAACGTCGATAATTTATTAATTGACAAGATCCTTGAAAATCGATAATTTGTTCACTTTAAAACGAATCCACTATTTGCCCATAATTTATTCACTTACTCAAATATATAAACTGATTTAAGAATTTTAATCATTTGCGTAATTATTTTTGTTTGGGTAAAAAATACGTACAAGAATTACAATCATAGTTTATACCTTGCAGTTATGGAAAAATTTGGCAAAGTAACATGCAAATTGAGCCAGCAACATATAAATAAAAAATGATAAATAAACCAATACCCACAGCGTAAAAAAATTTTTTTTAATTAAAACTCCCTTTTAAAACTCAAAAATAATAATTAAAGTAACAAAATCCAAAATTTAAACATTTGGAGGTGTTTTTTTAAGAAAACCGAGGTGGGAAACATAGGAATAAATACCTCAATTTCCTGGACTTCGAAGCAAACTACTGCAAAAAATAAAAATAAAAAGGAAAACATAAGTAAGTTAGTTCCAAATAAACAGGAAAGAATTAGTATAAAACTTAAATATAACAAAATCCAAAATCCATCATGTACAACGCTATTAAACTTTAAGTTATTTTATGAGTTTTCTTCCAAAAAAAAATCTAAACAAAATAATCACAATATGTCATGCGTTGATAAATTATAATGTAGAATTAAACCAATCATGATTGGACATATGTCATGTGTTGATAAAAATAATTAATGTTATCTTCAATACTCAATTTTGAATCATATATGAAGTTTTAAAATTAACTATAAAGATTCATAAAACAATTATATGGGGCGGGTGACAGTTTATGAACAATCTTTCAAGTGAGATTATTCAGCCGTCCATAGTTTAACTTAGTCACTCCCTTTATCCAACTTTTAACCAAAGGAACATGTACATGTTAAACTTCTTTAATTGTAGGCTTCTTTTAGTTATAATCGACATCAGATTCAGTCGTTTTGAGGCTCTTCCAAGTTGGTTCATTCCTAGGCTTTTAACAAAATCTAACTTTTTGAAACCCCATATTGTACATGATTCATCATTTTCTTCATCCCTTGCCAACATTGTTTCCAAAAGAAAACAAACCAGAAAAAGCAAAATCTGCTAAAGAACAGAACAATATCAGGTTGTTTAATGTATTAAAGGCAAACTAGATTCCCCAATTTGGTAAGAAAGGCATATATTCTCGATAACACAATAACCAAGACTACATATATACTGACATATAAAACAGTTTTGCTTATTGTCCTAGTTGCCACATATGTTTAAAAGGAACCCAGATTAAACTCTAGAATCCACAGCCATAAAGATGATAATACATTAGTTACCCATTAGTTACCCACTAGTTACCCATAGTTTGAGATATTCAAATTTAGTTACCCATTAGTTACCCAAATACTACCATTAGTTACCCTTTTATGCTTCTCCAAAAATCGCTGTAATGGAGAAACAGCAGGCTAAGATGAATACTTTTGAAGAATGCCAAATCTTCCTTATTAAAGGAGATGGAAAGAAAGTGACCCACAACTTGCCAAGCTTAGCTTAAACTTTGCTTATTGAAGAACACCCACAATCCATCATGTACAACGCTAATAAACTTTAAGTTATTTTATGAGTTTTCTTCCAAAAAAAAATCTAAACAAAATAATCACAATAAATAATTATATATTCAACATGAGTTGTGCAAAACATAACTCAAACCAACTAAAGGAGCATTTGTCATTGGCGAAAGCACTTTTCTTATAGCTTCAACAAATCATATCCGACTTTCCCAAAATCGGAAGGTCTGTCCCTGTCTTCAATCTTAACAATTTCATTTTCATGGCCATGCCATTGATGCTCCTAGTTTTATTATTGGCTGTGTTTTGTATTCGGGCAACCCCTAAATAGACAAAATTTTACCCCGAACAAACCCTTCTATTTAAATTGCTAAATAAACAATTCACAAGTTCCCCAAATTCCCAAACAAGAATGGTGTTTTAACCTAAACCGCAAACCCTAAAATTTAATTTTTTTTTCTAAGCCCCAAATTCGAAAAACACAATGCACCCAAAACCCCAAATCAAGACGATGTTCTTCAGAAGGATTAAACGCATACCTTTTAACCAGATATTCTGCAACTACTGTCAAGAATGGCGCAATCGTTGCTTCCTTTTTGATAATTTCTGATTTTAGTAAAAAATATGTTTTAGTAAGTAATGTAAGTCATGTAAAATATACTTAAAAATATATATTTAAGTAATCTAAGATATAAATTTCAAAAAATTATTACTTAACAATATATATATTTAATAAGTTAAATTAAATTGTAAGTAATATATTTAAGTAAAATATTAATTTGGACTTGAAATTAAATTTTGAATTACAAGTTTTAGTAAGTAATTTTTATTTCGTGGATTTTGTTTAAATAATACACATACCATTGATTGGAAGCATTATTTAAAATAAGACAATCATCAAAAATTGGATTTTGTGAGGCATAAGATATTATGTTTCAAATATATTAAGTTAAAACATAACATATCTTCCAATATGTTATAAAGGAATATTAGAAAAAAACAGAACAATTGATCAAATGGCTGTTAAAACAATTTGCATTCGATACTACTCGCATACATTTGATGAGAAACTGTGAGATACCAACTTCTACAACAAATAAAATATGAAAGTATTATGTGCATAACTAAATAAACAAAGTCCACTTGCTTAAAACCATTTCGGGATTTGCATAATACATGACAGGCTGACCAAAATGCAACGGGTATATAACTACCACGAACAGCAAGATGATTAACTAAAGATGATTAACTAAAAACCTTTTATTTGCAACATAAAATTTGCCTTTACAAAATTTACCTCCACGCCAAAGAATATCCAAATTTGGCAGCAATGAAACGAGCTCCAACCCAGCAAGCTAAGAAAGCAACGCAGACAAAAACCAGATCCAGATTTCAGAACCAAAGCATAATTCAGAACATAACAACATAATCAAAAACAAATTATTTCAGACTCAAAAATTATTTCAAATCCAAAGCATATTTCAGAACATAACAACATAATCAAAAACAAATTATTTCAGACTCAGAAATTATTTCAAATCCAAAGCATATTTCAGAACATAACAACATAATCAAAAACAAATTATTTCAAATCCACTCAATTATTTCTGCACATAACAACATAATCTAATTCTAATTGACCAACCAATTCGGATTTTACATCCTCAAGAGAATCCATAGCAATTCATTTATTTATTTTTATCCATCCCTTCCAATTCATGTGCTATAATCTAAATCGGAATATAAATTTTGCCACCCTCTCATGTGCTATAATCTAAATCGGAATAGTAAATTGATACCACAAATCAATATTGTGGCTGTAATATAAATTTTTTCAATACCACAAATCAATACCAGAAATCAGAATATGAAACTCAAATCCATAAGTGGCTGTAATAACAGAAACGCCTTACCTATTTAACAGAAACGCCTTACATATTTAATCGGAATAGTACATTGTTGAAGTTGTTTAATCGAAACCCTAAAACCCCAAATAACTATGACTGACCTAAAACCCTAAAAATTTAATCCAAAAATAACAGAAACGCCTTACCTATTTAATCGAAAAATCTCGCAGCTGTGCCAAACTTCTTTCAAGACCGACCCCAACCTTCTTTTTTCCTTTGTAAGAAGTCTGAAATTTGTTCCCTTTCGACACTTGAGGTCTGCAAATTCACTCTTTCTGTTTTTGGAGGACGAGAGAAGGGTATTAAGTTAAATGTCCCCTTAAGAAACGACGCCGTTTAAGAAATTTTTAAGTCAGATTTGCGGCGCGTTGAGAACAAACGCCGTTATTGAGTCCACACTTGCGGCGTTTTAAATAAAAACGACACTAAAATTCCAAGTTCAGAATAAAACAGTGCCGTTTTCACTTATATACCGTAACATTTTTGCGGCGCATTAGCAAAAGCGCCACTAATAAAAATAGGAAACGACGCCGTTTCCTCAACTCGTTATAAATTTTTGTGGCGTTTTCCAAATGCGCCACTAAATGAAAACAAAAAACGGCACCGTGTCTTTGTTACACTTAAGGAAATGGGCGGCGTTTCTTCATAAAACGCCGGTAATACATCACCTTTAGCGACGTCTTTTGCTCAAGCGCCGCTAATGCCTTCATCCAAGATTCAAGCCAAATTGATCCAAAATTAAAACAAAATTTATAAAATGAAATTATCAATTAATAAAAAATGGGAGAATAATGCATTTTTAAAAATTTATTTCATGATCTATAAAAATTTTTACATCAAAATATATTTTTATATTGAATAAATATAAATATTTATGTATGCAATATACGTAAATTAAAATGATGTTAATTATATCAATAATTGTGTTAATATTTTACAATATTTAGATCAAATTAAAGTTCATGTATACAATTGAACATTAAACTGTTGTTCATGCACGCTTTTAGGATTTAACCCTAAACCTCTAAACTTTTAAACCCTAAAATCTTAAACTGCTAAATCGTTAAACCCTAAACTCTAAAACCAACAACCAGACCCCAAAATTCGAAACAATATTAACCTATTAACATGACTAAAGTAGCCTAAACCCCAAACTTTAAACCTTATACCCCAGACTCCTAAACCTTAAACCCTAAACACCCTAATACCCTAACCTTAAACCTACATCGTAAACCCTAAACTTTAAACTTTACACTGTAATCCAAAAATACTAAGCATTATATAATGAACCCTAATACCCTATACCTAAACCAAATATGATAAACTAAATATATAGTAACCTACATTACATAATGCATGGTTAAAACCCGAAAATCTGTTAAGATATTTTGCGGCACTTTCAACAAAGCGACACTAATTTTAGTATAAATTAAGACCAAAACGTTGCGTTTTGTTTATGGTAAGTCGCGGCGCTATCAACAAATCGCCGCTAATACTATGCTTTAGCGGCGTTTTACCGAAATCGCCACTAAATCAAGTATACATCAAGACCAAAACGATGCGTTTTGGTTCAGATACTTGGTGACGCTTTTATCCAAGCGCCGCTAATACTATGCTTTAACGGCGTTTCACTAAGCGCCACTAATTCTACTATACATCGAGGCCAAAATTATGCGTTTTGGTTAAGATATTTTGCTGCTATTAATATTCTTTAGCGGCGGTTTACCGTAAGCGCCACTAATTTTATATACATTAAGATCAAAACACTGCGTTTTTGTTAAGATATTTTGCGGCGCTAGCTACAAATCGCCGCTAATACTATGCTTTAACGGCGTTTCACTAAGCGCCACTAATTCTACTATACATCGAGGCCAAAATTATGCGTTTTGGTTAAGATATTTTGCGGCGCTTCTCACAAAGCGCCGCTATTAATATTCTTTAGCGGCGGTTTACCGTAAGCGCCACTAATTTTATATACATTAAGATCAAAACGCTGCGTTTTGTTAAGATATTTTGTGGCGCTAGCTACAAATCGCCGCTAATACTACTTTAGCGGCGTTTGACCATATGCGCCACTAGTTCTAGTATAAATCAAGACCAAAACGATGTGTTTCGCTTAAGATAGTTTGCGGCGCTTCCATAAAGCGTCGCTATTACTGTACTTTAACGGCGTTTTCCTATAAACGCCACTAATTCTAAGATACCTCAAGACCAAACTCTGCGTTTTGGTTAAGCTATTTTGCGGCGTTTCCAGAAAGCGCCGCTATTACTGTCCTTTAATGGCGTTTCGCGTAAACGCCACTACTTTTAAGATACATCAAGACGAAAACACAGCGTTTTGGTTAAGAGATTTCGCGGCGCATTGTGGTAAACGCCGCTAATGATGTTCTTTTATGGCGTTTAGGTCTTTGCGCCGCTAATGATCGGTTTTTAGCGGCGTTTTTCGTCCAAGCGCCACAAAATATGCCGCTAAAGACCTGTTTTGGTGTAGTGTTTGTATTTTAGTCCCTAACACATAGGAACACACATAGGAACACATTTAGTCTACCTATGTACATGCCATTTTAACTCAAACTATAGTATCTACTCTTGCAGCTCTTGGGGATGTGATGAGATGAGAGATCTCCTAGCCCGACTCTATCTCTTCGAGTCAACTATACCTACGCATTAAAATAAACGTGTTAAGCCGTAAAGGCTTAGTAAGCACGACAAGAATAAATAGGTAAATGAATCGTAACATATTGTTTTAAAACCATTCAATTTAATACATGCTTACACACATACTAAATTCATATAACTATATCTTGCTTTAACAAAATTTAACTTACCTTTGAAAGTTACTAAACTTACCTTAACACTTTGATGATTCACCATTGTTTACATTTCATATGTTTAGCACATAGTAGACTTTTATAGAATATACCGAATATACAAAACAAATACAGAGGTGCATTATTATGCACTAATGAACAATGAGCACCAAGATGCTATACAGATAGCACAAATGTGCTAAACGAAGAGTACTAATGTGCTAATAATCGGGGAGCGCGCTAAGGTCCCTTAATGGCGTGCCACCAATATCCTAGTTATTCTAAATTTCGTCTACTTGGGCATTAAAACTGAATTTCAAACATTTAAATACTTTACATAAGTATTTCGGAAAAGATTTCACATTTCTCCATCATCTACAATTTAGTCCCCATTTCACAAATCATAAATATCACACCTTTTTCATACATATACTTTTACCACAACATAATTACTTAGTGTTCAAACAAATATACCATTTCATATTCTCCCACCTATAATTTTCTTTACAAATTTCATAATTTCATAATCTAATCCCCTTTTTTTTATCTATTTACAAATATAAATATATATTTTACATTTTTAATCTAAGTAATTTCATATTACAATATAAGCATTTTGTTAGAATTAAGTGACCCGAATTCTTATTTAAATAAAATACGATGGAAAATAAAATAAAAGTAAAATCCATATATAACTAGACTTCTTTTATTTTATTTTAGATTAAGGTTTTTTAAACCTTATTAAACTCCATCTATTTTATATTGATTAGGATAAGGTGTTTCAATCCTACTAGAATATGGCTTTACGAGCCTATAAATAGACATAGTCTATTCCTCTTGTATTGATTCAAATTTTCGACATAGTGAATTTTCTTCTCCTCTACCCGTGGTTTTTTCCCGAAAGGGTTTCCACGTAAAATTTGTGTGTTCTTTATTTTATTTTATTTTTATTTCTCTTTTCTTTGCGATATATTGTCATTACCGATATTATATATTTTCTCAAATTGGTATCCGAGCTTCCGGGTTGTTCATCTCGATCACGGTAATGGTGTCTTTAAGTATGAAATTCCGCTATTGGATCGCAACACCAGATTTGCATTTTGGCAGATTAAGATGCAAGCAGTTCTCGCGCAGATGAATCTGGAGGATGCCCTGCTAGGGATAGATAAGATACCTTCGACATTAACAGATGAAGAGAAGAAGCGTAAGGATCGAAAGGCGTTAACACAATTACATCTGCATTTGTCCAATGAAATTTTACAGGATGTGGTGAAAGAGAAGACCACCGCTGCATTATGGAAGAGGCTAGAACAATTATGTATGTTGAAAACTTTAACAAGCAAGTTGCATATGAAGCAACGCCTTTATGCTCATCGTTGGAGGAAGGTGCGTCTGTACACGAAGACTTAATAGTGTTTAAAAAAATTCTCTCAAACTTGGAGGCCATAGAGGTTCTGTATGATAAGGAAGATCTAAGGTTGATTCTCCTTTGTTCGTTGCCCCTGTCTTATTCAACCTTTAGAGACACGATTTTATATAGCCGCGAGTCTCTCACAGTTGGTGAGGTTTATGATTCTTTGACCTTGTATGATAAGATGAAGCATCTTGTGGTTAAACTCGACTCTTAAGGAGAGGGTCTCATTATTCATAGGAGACAAGATTGGAATGCTGATATTGATCGTGGAAGGACACAGGAACGGAATCCTCACGGTAAATCTAAGGGTAGGTCAAAGACTTCAAACAGAGGTAAAACTTGTAACTTCTGCAAGAAGAAAGGGCACATTAAATCTGAGTGCTACAAGCTATAGAATAAGATTAAAAGAGAGGCTGCAAATCAAAAGGGAAAACAACCAGAAAATTCTGGTGAAGCTGATGTTGTAGAAGATTACAGCGATGGTGAACTTCTAGTTGCTTCTATCAATGATTCTAAAGTAAGCGAGGAGTGGATACTTGATTCAGGTTGCACCTTCCACATGAGTCCCAATCAGGATTGGTTTACAACTTACGAAACAGTGTCTGAAGTATTATCTTGATGGGAAATAATGCTTCATGTAAAACCGCAGGTGTTGGAACAATTAAAGTTAAGATGTTTGATGGAGTTGTCAGAATACTTAGTGACGTACGACATGTTCCAGAATTGAAAATAAATTTAATTTCATTGAGTACTCTTGATTCAAAAGGGTACAGATATACAGCTGAAAGTGGGGTTTTAAAGATTTCCAAAGGTTCCCTTGTTGTGATGAAAGGGCAGAGAAAAATTGCCAAGTTATATGTTTTGCAGGGTTCTACTGTTACTTGTGATGCAGCTGTCGCTTCCTCTTCCTTGTCAGATGATGATATTACTAAACTTTGGCATATGCACCTAGGGCATATGAGTGAGAATGGCATAGCAGAATTGAGCAAAAGAGGACTTCTTGATGGGCAAGGAATTTTGCAAACTGAATTTTTGTAAGCATTGTGTTTTTGGGAAGCAAAAGAGAGTTCGATTCACCAGAGGAATCCATAACACGAAGGGAATGTTGGAGTATATTCATTCTGATCTGTGGGGGCCATCCAGAGTGCCTTCGAGAGGTGGAGCTAATTATATGCTAACCTTTATTAATGATTTTTCCAGAAAATTTTGGGCGTTCTTTCTGAAGTAGAAAAGCGATGTGTTTTCTACATTTAAGTCTTAGAAAATTATGATTGAAAAACAGACGGGAAAACAAATAAAATACCTCTGCACAGACAATAGCTTAGAGTTCTATTCTGATGAGTTTAATAGATTGTGTAAGTTAGAAGGGATTGTGAGACACTTGACAGTTCGCGATACTCCATAGAAAAATGGCGTTGCAGAACGAATGAACAGAACAATCATGGAGAAGGTTCGATGTATGTTGTCAAATGCCAACTTACCAAAGTCATTTTGGGCAGAAGCAGCCTCTACTGCATGTTTTTTTATGTTGCCATTGAGAAAAAGACTCCACAAGAGGTATGGTCTGGGAATCTTGCTAATTATTCTGATTTAAAGATTTTTGGGTGTCCTGCGTATGCTCATGTTGATAATGAAAAATTGGAATCGAGATCCATTAAATGCGTTTTACTTGGTTATAAAGCTGGTGTAAAAGGGTATAAGTTATAGTGTCCTGAAAATAGAAAAGTTGTGATTAGCAGAGATGTTGTTTTTGATAAAACTGCTATGCTACCTAACTTATCTCTTAAAGAATCTTCTAATAAAGAAAATAAAAAATAGGTGGAGCATCAGATTAATACAGAGTCAACTCCTCAAGCCAGTACAAAAATTGAGAATAGAGTTGTTTCTTCACCACAATACTCTATCGCCAAAAACAGAACTAGAAGAGAAAATAAACCTCCAAAGAAGTATGTCGAAGCTGATTTAGTTACTTATGCTTTAAATATGGCTGAAGATATATATGCAAACCAAGAGCCATCTAATTATTTTGAGGCGGTTAGCTGTGAAGACTCAGAAAAATAGATGTTTGCTATGCAAGAGGAGATGGAATCACTTCACAAAAACAAAACATGGGATCTTGTGAAACTTCCTAAAGGTAAAAAGACTGTTTGTTGTAAATGAGTGTTTAAAAAAGAAAGAAGGGACTCTAGAAGTTGAATAACCTAGATATAAAGCAAGGCTTGTTGGAAAGGGTTACAGTCAAATTCCAGGAGTGGACTTCACAGATGTGTTCTCCACAGTTGTGAAGCATAGTTCGATTCCAGCTTTGCTTGGCATTGTGGCCATACATGATTTAGAGCTTGAGCAGTTAGATGTAAAAACTGCATTTTTGCATGGAGAACTTGAGGAGGATATTTACATGCAACAACCAGAGGGTTTTACAGTCTTAGAAAAAGAGGACTATGTTTGCTTGTTGAAAAAGTCCCTTTTACGGTTTGAAACAGTCACCAAGACAGTGGTACAAGAGGTTTGATTCATTTATGACTTCTCATGATTTCAAAAGAAATAGCTTTAACAGTTGTGTTTACTTTAAGAAAAACAATGATGGTTCTTTTGTGTATCTACTCCTTTATGTTGATGACATGTTGATAGCAGCAAAAGATAAAGGAGAGATAAGAAAGGTCAAAGCCCAACTAAGTGAAGAATTTGAGATGAAAGATTTGGGACCAGCAAAGAAGATACTTGGTATGAAAATTCTCAGAGATAGAAAAGTAAGTAAATTGTACCTAAGTCAGAAGGGGTATATTGAGAAAGTTCTCTGCAGGTTCAATATGAAAAGTGCTAAGCCTGTTAGTACTCATTTAGCAGCTCATTTTAGACTTTCATCGGTTTTGTCTCCACAATCAGATGATGAGATTGAGCACATGTCACACGTTCCATACTCTAGTGCAGTCAGTGCAGTTAGCAGATACATGACGAATCCCGGTAAAGAACATTGGAAAGTAGTTCAGTGGATTTTAAGATACTTACGAGGCACTACTGATGTTTGCTTACAGTTTGAAAGAACTAAAGATGGAGTCATAGGGTATGTTGATGCTGATTTTGCTAGAGACCTTGATAGAAGAAGATCTCTCACAGGTTACGTCTTTACAATCGAAGGTTGTACAATTAGTTGGAAAGCCACTTTGCAAACTACAGTCGCTTTGTCTACCACTAAAGCTGAGTACATGGCGATTACTGAGGCTTGTAAAGAAGCTATTTGGTTGAAGGGACTATTTAGTGAACTCAATGAAGACCTTCAAATCAGTACAGTATTTTGTGACAGTCAGAGTGCCATCTTCTTTACAAAAGATCAAATGTTTCACGAGAGAACAAAACACATTGATGTTCGGTATCATTTTGTTCGTGATATTATTGCTCGTGGTGATATTGTTGTGAGCAAAATTAGTACTCATGAAAATCCTGTAGATATAATGACTAAGTCACTTCCTATAACCAAGTTTGAGCATTGCTTAGACTTGGTTGGTGTTCATTGTTGAAGTTAAACCCTTAAGGGGTTTTATGGAAGAGGTGGAGAACTTGTTCATTGAAAGTTCGCGATGAAGAACTTGTTCATTGAGAATTTCTGTCAAGGTGGAGATTGTTAGAATTAAGTGACCCGAATTCTTATTTAAATAAAATACGATGGAAAATAAAATAAAAGTAAAATCCATATCGAACTAGACTTCTTTTATTTTATTTTAGAATAAGGTTTTTTAAACCTTATTAAACTCCATCTATTTTATATTGATTAGGATAAGGTGTTTCAATCCTACTATAATATGGCTTTACAAGCCTATAAATAGACATAGTCTATTTCTCTTGTATTGATTCAAATTTTTGACATAGCGAATTTTCTTCTCCTCTGCCTGTGGTTTTTTTCCCCGAAAGGGTTTCCACATAAAATTTGTGTGTTCTTTATTTTATTTTATTTTTATTTCTCTTTTCTTTGCTATATATTGTCATTAGCGATATTATATATTTTCTCACATTTAAATAAAAATAACTTAAAAATCTTGTAGTACTTATAAAAAAAGTTGAGATGAAATATCCTCTTCTCCCTTCACTCTTTAGCCTTCTCTTTCCCTTTTCCTTCAATTAGGTCCTCTCCTTTCTTTTCTTTCTCTTCAATTTTCATAACAAATATATAATATTTATATGTTAAAAACCACAATCAAGTGACTTTCCCATACTATTTAAAATAAATAAACATGTATGGTATGATAATTTCATCATCTCTTACCTTAGCTCTTTGAAAACTCAAAACCCTAACTCATACTTTTCTCTCTTTTAACCCATTTATGAAAGTTTTCTCATGAAATAAAGTTGTTCACTAGTCTTCTTTTTAGTTTTTACTAAAGAATTTCCAAAAAAAAAAGAAGGTTTGAAGTTTGAATGGTTCAACAATGGAGGAAGGACATGATGGGAAATAAAAGAGAAGTTGGATGGAAACTAGGAGAAAAAGAGACGAACTATAGCAAAATAGGTTTTTAGCGGCATTTTTAGTGGCGTTTGGACAAAAAATGACGCAAAAGTTATATATTAGTGGCGCTAATAGGAAAACGCCGCAAAAGGTCAAGCAGTAGCTGCATAAACGCCGTAAAAAAATAATTTTATTTAAGGGTTTAGGTTTTAAGATTTAATGTTTAAGGTTTAAGGTCTATGGCTTATGGTTTCAAGTTTAATGTTAAGTATGTTGGGTTTAGAGCTTAGTGTCTTAGAGTTTGGGGTTTGGGGTTTGAGGTTTGAGGTTTAGTGTATTGTAATTAGGGTCTTAGTGTTTAAGGTTTTAATGGTCAGGGTATTAGGGTTTAAGGGTTAGGGATTTTGATAAAAGTGATAAAAAAATAAAGTTATTTTAGGGTTTAGGTAAGCAATAAGGTTCTTTTTTTAATTACTTTTATACTTTGTAATATATATAGGGTTTAGGGTTTAGGATGTATGATTCAGGGTTTAGGATTTAGGGTATATGATTTAGGGTTTAGGGTATAGTGTTTAGACTTTAGGGTTTAGAGATAAAATTTGAGAAGTTAAATTTTATAAAAAATCAATTTGGATAAATTCTATTAGCTTCACAAAAAATTAAACTCGTGGACACAAACTCTTCGTAAGGAAGTTTGGTTTCATTTTTTTATTATTTTCGTACACAATTATAAAATTTTACAAATTAAATATATTGTTTGAAACAAAACAAAATTAATTTAAAGGAATTTAAGAAATAATTAAACTATAAAAATTTATTACTATCAAAGGCGCAAAATAAAAAAAACATTTTACTTTAAACAAAACGGCGCCGTTTCTATAGTGGTATTAGCGGCGCTAGGTGAAAAACGCCGCCATAGATCAGGATGACCCCGAGGATATTACTGACGATATCCCTTCTTTTCATGAGAACCCACCTTCTTTGCCATCGCCAAGTCACAGACCAACTCATGCGGCTGCTTCATTGACAGAAATTTTTGACCACCTGGCTCGATTCGAGCAATATTGCACTCAACGATTCGACAGCATAGAGGCTACTCTACAGCAGATTTGCCAGCATTTCCACATCTCGCCTTCAGCACCATCACCTCACGATCCAGATGCCGATGAGGACTTTTGAGTCCATTTATTTTCACTTTGTTTTTCTTTTCCTTTTGTTTTATTTTTTTATTTTCATTTTTCATGTTCTAAAAGACTTTTATTAGCATATTTTGAACCTCTTAATTTTATGGCTATTCCTTTATGAGTAACCATAACAACCCCATCAATATAACTCCTTAAAACATTACTGGTGATATCGCAGTTTCAAAAGGTTCAGTCGATTGGTGCTACTCAGGAATATACAAACAATCCTATGGGGAAAGATAATCCACGACTATCATGTCCTGCTCGATCACGACCATAGCCACCACGAACCGACCACCAAGATAACCTCTTCGCTTGGCGCTGTGATTGTGGAACCCAACCTCTACCACCACCTTCACCTCTGCCTCGTTCCACATGCACTTCATTCACAATGTCTATAAACCCGCTTTCGCTATTCCAAGGACTACATCCAAATTCAGGGCAGTCGCTTTTCCCCCTCTTTTATGATATTATGCTTATATTGTTATTATCTATCTTTGTAGATTGAGAACAATATACATCTTAAGTGTGGGGAGGTTATGATATTATGATTATCAGAAAATCCCTGAATTATATATTGTTCTCAAATAATTTCCTCATATTACTATTAGAATAAATTTTGATTGATTTATGACTTTTATTGATATGTTTCGGATTAAAACGTAGGTAATTATGCATTGATTATTTAAACTTGAGGACAATAGAGAATCTAGCATGATAAGTTGAAATTTTGAGAATTAAAATTTCTAAGTTGTTTCCTTGAATTGATGTATTCTCTTAAAGTTTTGAATTCACAGGATTGATATCAAATACCCATAATTTTCATGAGATTTTGAGCCTTTTAGAGCATATATCTTTCTTGCTCACTTTTATTGATGATTATGAGTGAGTCAATACTGATTTGTTATTCTAAAACTTGCAGCGATTATAAATGTCGAGACCACACCTTTGATTTGATATACTAAGATGATGAAGGCACTTAGGTTTTAACCCACTTACTCCATAAAAAGCCTACCCACATAATTAACTTTTAGTGGACCCCTTTAAGCCTTAAACATCATTTCTTGATTTCCCTTTAATGATAACCCACAACTTAACCTTTTTTTATTCGTTAAGAATTTTTCCTTTTTTATTGACTCCCTTTTTTATCGAGATTTAATTTGATTAGTTACCTAACTATGTTCATTCATTTCAGTTGCTGAATTATTCCTTATTATGTACTTTCCATTATTATACTTGTTCTTATTCCTAAAAAAAACGTATATTTATATTCATATAATTATATATTGTTATAAAGAGCTTGGATAAGTTAAAGTTATTATATTGAGAAAAAGCTCACTTCATTAGTTTTGGATAGTTTTAATTCTGGCACTTGTTTGTAATTCAGTAATTAGCTTTATTTTTCTAAGTTTGGCAATTTATTAAATTAATCTCGATTCTAACCCTCTTTTTCAGCCTTTATCCACACCTTAAACCCAAGCCCCATTACAACCTTGTTAAAGACCTTTTGATTTGTGTATCATCTCATTTATAGTGGTGGAGATTTGATTTTCATGCAACCCTATGGTAATAGCTTTTCATGTTTAACTATTGAGTGTTTAATTATTGACTCTTAAACACTTTGAGTGATTTGCGTGAATCTTTAGTGAGGATGTCAACCCTTGTCGATTTGGAATTAAAGGTAATTACTTAGATAAATATGGGTTCCTACGATTTTATGATTAAAATACTCAACTTGGATTGTTTGAGACTTTTAATGTTCTTTTAACTGAATTCTCAATGTATAATTATCTGTGGATTATTTCGAACACATTTTTTATAAGAATTATAAGTTGAGAAGAATGCATTTTAATTGTGAGTTGAGGATTTTGCTTGAGGACAAGCAAATGCTTAAGTGTGGGGATATTTGATAAACCTCAAATGTAACATATTTTAATCCCATGCTTGGCATATTTTCGAATGATTTATCATAAGATTCAGTGAATTTGATGCTTCTAATCCTTTAATTTCATATTTTATATCCAGATGATCATAGGAAAGCGAAAAGTGCAAGAAAAAGGCCAAAAACAGACAATAGGTTATTTCAATGTTGCACACTGCCCAGATACTTCTACACAGGTAATCCACATGCCCGTGTGAGACACACGAGAAGACCACACGTCCGTGTGTCATGGCGGTGTCGACTTAAAACCATATCAAAATTGCACACAGCCTGAGCACCATCACACGGGAGTGCCACACGGCCGTGTCCCTATCGAGACCTATTTTAATTCTACTCAGAAAAGGCTAATTTTAGGCTATTTTGGGCATTCCAAAGTCTATTTAAACACATAAAAAGAGGATCAAAGGGGGCACAGAGAGTAGAAGGTAGAAAATACTCGAAGACAGCCATTGGAATCAGCTCGAAAGCAGGATTTACTTCAAGACTGAAGATCTCCATTCAATTTCTACTGAAGTTTTTGGGTTTCTTTATGTTTTGTTATTTTCTCAATTTTGAGATGTTTTCCCCCATTGTTATGAACTAAATTCCTTAAATACCTAGGGCTAATCTTATTATCTTTTGAATTATATGATAAATACTTGTTCTTATTCTTAATTATGAGTTTTAATCCATGCTTTAATATTCTAAGATATTAATTCAGGTTTTGATGTGCTTATTCAGTGGAGCAAAAGTCCTTGTTTAATAGTAGATCTTCTATAATTAAGCGGAGTTGCATGCAATCCTAGAGATAGGACGACATAAATCTGTCAGATTAGAGTCAAATATAATAAGGGAATCTATAGATCAAGTTAATGCGACAATAGGGGTTTTAATTAGAAAGAGATTTCAATTAATCAACCCAGAGTCAGTTATTTTTAGTCTCGAGAGAGATATTAACATAGGCTAGGGATTTCTACGGATTAAGTCAAGTGAATAAATCGTCTAATTCAAAAGTAATAAGTGAAGTCTAAGTGTATTCTTCCTTGCGTATTGTCTTCTCCATCGGTTTTTCAAAAAAAATATTTTCCAACTTTTATTTCTGTCGCGTTATTAGTTAATTAGATAGTTAATCTTAGTTTAAAAATATCCCTTTAATTCTTAGGCTAGATAATAAAAAGATAGTAATTACTAGTACTTTTAGTCCTTGTGGATATGATATTTCCAGTCTCACCATAACTATACTATTGTTCGATAAGTGCGCTTGCCCTAGTCAAATTTTTAGTTAGTTTAGAGACTATTAGTGACCCAAGTTAGAGAGTTACACGGGCTGGAACACAGTCGTGTGTCCTTACTTCGAATGTCTACATGGCCCTATGACCCCTGCACTATGAACAATTTCATCTTTTTCCTTAAGGTTCAAAATGTTTCAGAATTAGTCCCGAATCGATTCTAATGTATTTCTTGGGCCTTGAGGGCTCGAATAAGGGACAATATGCATGTGTTTGAATGAAATTTCTATGAATTATGAAATTTTTTGAATCGAATGTTTTTAGTTACGATTTTACGAGAACGTTTCATAATCCTATTCCAGCGACAGATATGGGTTAGGGGTGTTACAAGAAATATCATCTTCTTCCTTAAATTCTCACCATCCACCATTTCTAAACAACTGAGAAAGCTTCAAACCCATTTAGTGCATTTTACCATTATTGCATTTAAGTCCCTAAGTCATTTTTCTTTGGATTTTTTATAAATTTATGATTATGGGAACTTGATTTAGCTAGACCATGTGTCAGTTTGTTCAATTGTTGAAACTTTATCAAGTTTTCATTGTTGAGAAATTGATGAATTAAGCTTGAAATTGATAGGAATTAAGTTTAGATTATGATAAGGACTAAATTGTAAATCTTATTAAGTTTGGTTGTTAATTTTGTAATATTAGGGGCCAAATTGAATAAATTAAAAATCTATTATGAAATTATGTTAGGAATAGAAAGTATAGGGTCCCTAATGAAAGAATGTAAAATCAAATTTTAATTCGATGCTAAATATAAAAAGATATGCATATCCCGAGTTTAGAGACTAAATTGAATAAAATACTAAATATGCTTGACTTTGTATTTAAATGTGAATTGGTTGAAAATTGGTATTGTTTATCTATTGTATTATCGTGCGTAGCTAAAGATGAGATCGAGCAATCGAGGGGGAAACGAAAAGTGAGAGTTTTCAACAAGTGACGTGAAATTCCGATTTGTACTTTTATGATTTGAGATCAATTTAATTTTTGTGTATTGCATGATTGAGAACCGAGATGAATATATAATGGTTATATGAATTTATTTGTTATAATTGATATTGAATTCGAGATAGTGGGCTGAATTGAACAAAATAAAAAGTAGCAAGATTCAATTGAAACATAATATGTTAAATGAAAATGGTTTGAACTATGCTATGTGATATTGGTTTTATATGTGAATTGGTAATTATGATATCCAAATTGGTTATATAATGTAAATGAAACATTGATTACCCTATTAGTTGTAAGTACAGGGTCGGATATAGTTGCCATGCCATAAGGTCACGTTTAATAATTTGAGACCATCGTTGCCGGGCAACCTGGGGTGGTAGAATGTTCATATATAGTCATCGTTTTCAGGCAACTAGGAATGACAGAATAATCAAATTATGTAAACCATATTTTCAGGTAACCCATGGTGATAATATGTACATGTTTCAGAGTCATCGTTGTCAGGCAACCCGAGGTGACAAAGTATTAGATCCATGTATCTATTCTAATTCCGTGTTTGGTTGACAGGGTTATAAAAACATGAAATGGTAACATGATAAGTGAAGTGAATGTAATTGAAATGATATGCGTGTATACATTTGATATGTGGAAAAATGACATCATGTGAAAGACCATATATTTAATTTAAACAAGCCTTAGGGGCTGATTTGAGTATGAACGAGCCAATAGGCCCGAGAGTGATTGAAACGATGAAATGAAATTGAGCATTTAAAGTGATGAATATTTATGTCTATGTATATGCGCATTGATGATGATATAAAATGAATAAGTAGGATTTGAAATAAATGGAAAGCGATTATGTAAGTATTAGAAAGCATGGTATGAAATAATCATATGAATTGGTGGATTAGATTATGCTTTAATTTGGTATGCTATAAAATGAAAATGTTGGTATCCTAATGTTGAATGGTATGATATGGTAAGTTTAAGTGCAAATGTTTAGTGAATTGGTGTGCAAATTTGCTATATATATTCATGTCATGTCTTCATGGAAACTATTGACATAAATGGTATGTGAATTAGTTAACATTAGACTTGAATTGATTGTGTTCACTTGTTAATGTTTCATTGACTTGAATTATGAAAGTATCACTAAGCTTTACCGCTCAGCGTACGGTCTGTTTATTCTGTGCACAAGTTTAGGTGGATCTCGAAGTCCCAAGACTTGATTCAGCATCCAATCAACAATCTTCGACTCTATAAAGTTTTTATGGTTCTTTATAATTTGAAAAATGGCGGGTACCTAGGGTTGAACCGATTATTAGGTTGCAAATGGCCTATTTTGTGTACTTGAGTAATGGATGAATGATAATGTAATAGTTTATACATAACTGATGCCTATTTGGGTTGAACCATGAAATTGAACATATATATGTTGTTGATGTCATTTTGAGTCTTGAGATTATGCTTATTTTGTTAAATGATGGTTGAAACCAAATAGGATTGAAATTGTTGTATTCTACCTACAGAGTCGCGACACCACCCCATGGATGTCACAACACTAGCTTTCAACATTGCAACGCCCCTTGTTGATTCACAACGCCAATTCGATAAAGTTTGGAAACTTCACATTTTAGTCCTCACTTATTTTGGAGGTTATGACATCGCACCCCTAAAGTTGCGACTCCAACTTGAAATGTTTTGAAACTTTGCAGTTTAGTACTCCAATAACCTGGGTTATGAAAATAGCTTTCGTAAGCTTGTATAAACCCCTGATAGGATATTATATTATAAAATAATGATGTAATGATCATGTCAATGGATATAATGTGATAAATCAATAGAAATTATGTTACGATTAATTGTGGTTACTCTAGCAATGAATGTGACATCCTGTAGCTCAGACCCTGTGATCAGGTCGAGAATGGGGTGTTACACATTGTTTGTCAATTCACCCCAAAAAATAGATGGAAAAGTTAACGTTTGTTAACTTTGGTGGCGTGTCATACATGTGAATGGTCGCATGTCATACATGTGGATGTTCGCGTGTATGACATGTTAGCAATTAATTAATTTTTTAAAAAAATTAAAAAATTATTTTAATATTATATCTTCTAAATAATTTTAATAATTTTTTTAAATTTTTTTATCATTTTAATTTTTTAAAATTAATTAATTGCGTAAGTGGCATATATATGGCAATTAACGCGTATGCCACATTAACAAAATTAATAAATTCATTTTGGATAATTTGACAAATAATATAATTTTAAAAGTTAAAAAAAGTGATAAATTAAATTGAGGGTTAAATCTTTTTTTTTTAAATACCGATCATTTAATAATAACTAGTAGTTAATAATTATAATGCACTTTGTGCTACGTTTAAAGAATTCCTCGTTATTTGTTAATTAAATATAAATTTATTTTTATCAAATATATGATTTATTTAATTACAATCAAATAAAAATATAAAAATATAATTCTAATTTTATTGAATTAAATTAAGTTTACGAACATTAAATAAAATTTTTACATTAAAAAAAAATAACTCGCACATCGTGCGGGAATATTCCTAGTTAGGTAAAATTCCATTTCTCACGGTTTAATATCGCTTGAGGTCCTCATATATTTTATTCCCTTATGGTCTTGCTTAACTTGCTAATTTGAATAATTTACCCGTCTAATCTTTTCAATTGCTTATCCAATTTCAATTTAATCCATACCCAAAATTTGCAATTTATAATTTTATCACTTTTTAATGCCTTAATGAGCAATATTAATTTATTCTCACAGAAAATTTTGTATTTATATTACCAACATTTTATATATTTAATAACACCGAAATTATTGGTGCGTTACAAGATGTGAAAGAGAATGGGGTCTAATGGTTGTTATAGTAAGACCAACTCCAGTGGAGTAGATGTGATAGCTGAAGGGCTAAGTGAATTGGGATTGGAGTGTAGGGTTTTAAGTGCCATGACTATCACAATATTTGTTAGGAAGATTGGTTTCACTGTTGGGAGGGTTATTTCAAATTCAGGAATCAAGTTAGTTTTAATGGCGAGATCCATAGCTCTTTCCTCATTCTGTCAGCAGTGCAAATGATAATGATGATTTGTTAGAATAAGAGGTTGAGGGTAGTTTTTGAGAATGGCCCGAGTTTGTGGTTTAGTACGCTTTCAGATTCTGAAGTTAAAAGGGAGGGATGAATGTTAATAACAAATATTATAATAATAAGGCCTAAAAAAATGTCGAAGATGAACATATTACCTATTTAGTTGGAATATCTCTGGATTTTAAGGTTGTTGATTATAATAAATGTGTGGACATTAGGTTGTTCCTTGTGTCACAAGCTGCAGAATCAAGGCACTCTTTAATCCCTCTTATTTATTGGGGTCATTTGGTGAGGTATGACTGACACATTGCTTGGAAGAAACTGAAGGTTCATTTATTTGAATTTTAAGTAAAATGTAAATACTAGGTAAATTTTATTTTTATTAGGATAATTATTGTAAACCCTGGAGGATAAAGATGTATAGAGTTTTAATCCTTTATAAATTTCTTATTGTAGATGAGAATTAATCTTAATCGTTGAGGTATTTCAATTTACACCGTTAAATCTAAAGGAGCTCAACTATAAATAGAAATATTCCTCTCTTATTTTTTTAATTATTTGATTAATAGTAAAAAATAATTTAAAATTCAATTTTTATTAAATAATAATTAATTTTTCAAATTTTATTAATAATGAAAATTAAATTTATTCACAATTATTTGGGTTAATTGTTTAAACTCATTGTTAAATCAATTAAAATTTTCAAACACATCATAAATAATAATAAAAAGTTTACTAACATCATTTAAAACTAATAGAGATTTAATTTTATAAAATTTATTACTTAATAATTATTTAAATATTTTATATTTCAACATTTTGAATGTGGATTGTAAATTAAGTCAGCAAGCAAAACAATAACTTTAAATGCATCTTTTAAAAAATAAAATTTATTAAGTAATAATTTTTAAAAGAATTAAATCTCCATTAAAAATTATTTAATTACTTTATTACATTCTAATATCTTAAATAAATAAAATGAGACGAACTGAGATTAAAAAAAATCAATAAAAACACTCAACCTGAAGCAATAAATTATATGAACACGTTGCAAATATATAAATATATATATAAAAGAATTATTAACATGACTTGTATATATCTATAATTAATTATTAATTAATTCAGTGTTCGATTGAGTGAAAAAATTTCAAGTTCGCGAGTCTTATTTTATAATCTTAACTCAATTTGAAATTTTTTCAAATCAGAGTCAAGTGAAATAAAATTCAAGTCAAGTCAAATCAAGTAAAATTATTCAAGTTATATTTAAAAAATTAAACATGTCAAATAAAAATATTGTTACAGTATAACTAATTCTATGTTAAAGCACATAAATTTGAAACTATATATATTTGAAAAAAATTTAAAGCAAAATAATAAAAATAACTAATTCCATTTCGGTACTAAGGGTGGGCTGATATTCCACAACGGAAGGCATTCTACCCAATAAGGCAGATCCTTCGGATCCCGCGATATTGTTTATAGATAGAAGTACGTCTTGTTCATTAACATCTCATAAATATTCCACCGTAGTTAGTGCAGTCAATCCAACTCCCATATGAGCTCTTGGTGGTTCATTTATCTGACCGTAGACTAAAGCCACTTTTGATTCTGCAAGATTTTGTTCATTAATTACTCCATATTCTTTCATTTCATGTAAAGATAATTTCCTTCACAAGCCCGTTCACCTATTCCGCCAAATATGGATACGCCCTTATGAGCTTTGGCAATGTTGTTGATCAATTCCATAATGAGAATTGTTTTACCTACTCAGCCCCCCCCAAAATAGTTCGATTTTTCCTCCATGACGATAAGGAGCTAAAAGATCGGCTATTTTAATTTCTGTTTCAAAAATAGATAATTTTGAATCAAATTGTATGAAAGCATGCGCGGATTTATGAGTAGGGTACAATTAAAATTATTATTTTAAAAAAATTTAAAATTTTAACCTTTTTATATTTTTTAGAATTTTTATATTTTTTGAAAATGTAAATTTTGAAATTTTTACAAATATTTTGAAATTTAAAAATTATTTTGAATTTTTTAAAATTATTTTTTTATTTTTTTGTAATTTTTGTTGAGAGAAGGATCAATTTACTTATTTTCAAAGTTGACAAGGACCAAAAGGGTATTTACACTAATATGTTATTTGAATTATTCGAGTAATTTAAATTGTGAAATTCAACTCGAATCAAGTTATTTGAGTCGGTTCGATTAACTCAAAATTTAATTTTTTTTTTATTTTTTCAAATTGAATCAAGTTTTGGTTAACCTTAAACTCAATGCTATAAACTTTGTTAAAAAAATTCAATAACATAACAAACCTACTTTTACATACAATTATGAAAAAAAAAATATAGACAATGTATTAGAAATAAATTAAAAAATCAAACAATGGTAAAATATACTAACAATCACTTAACTTTAATTTTAATAACAAAATAATCACTTAATTTTTAAAAAATGACAAATTAATTATTAATGTTATCGAAAAATGATAAATCAATCATTTATATTTTCCGTTATAGGCCTAACCGAACAAATGATAAAACCAGATAACTAACTAATGTGCCAAGCAGTGGAAACCTAATCTAACTCAAGCCCAACTCTGAATTTTGAGATAAACCTAAACTCATCTCTATTATAGCTCTAGATTCACCCTAATAAAATTCTCTATAATGAAAGTCTGAAACCTCCAAACAGAATCTTGGCATTGGTAATCGGCCTATAGATTTCTAGAGAATATTGTAACTCCCCACTACCCTTATTTTCAGCTTGAAAATATTTGGGAAAATTTCCAATTTCTAACTCAAAAACATAATTTTTTTTCGACTTATTTGATTCTGGGTCACCATAAAATAGTTTACTTTAGCTAAAAGTTTCAATCTTTGTTAACCCTTTTCTTCATTTAACATAAAATAGTTAACAACAAGAGAATTGGTTAAGAAAAAAACAAAGCAATAGGTTCAATTAAGGTAATAAAAAAATGAGGAAGGCATTGGGTTTTTGTTGGTTCATTTACCTGGAAAGAGGGTCTTGTTTGAACAAGTTGAGAGGGGGCTTAGAGTGAGACAAAGCAAAGTCGATAAGGCCTAGACAAAAACGTTTGCTGTGAGCATAGGAATCCTTATCTTTGACGGCCATCTCGTGGCCTGTTTCAACGCACTTGAGTCTGCCGTTAGGGAGTTCCGAGAAGGTTGCAGGTCCGAGCAAATTGGTCCCTTCTTTCTTTCCGCCGCCGCCTCCTTTCTTTTCTTCACTTGCCTCCTCCATTGCCGCTATTAATTGTTATGGCCATTGCCTGGGTGTTCTCTTCTGCTTTCCCTTAAATTGCCCACACCGGAATCTAAGTCAGCGTCTCCATTTCTCCTCCTCTTTTTCTTCTTTTTCTCTTCTTCTTATTCTACTGCCCAACTAAGGTTCTTAAATTGGACTGTTTAATTGACAACAAGCACTTCAACGTGACAGGTTAAATGTCAAGTTAACTTTCTGTTCCATCTATAATGGAAAATTGTTACATTTGTTATTTTTTAAAAGTTAAATTTATTATTTTGTTATTAAAATTAAAGTTAATTGATTAATGGTGTACTTTTACCTATCAAATAATTGAATGATCTTAAAGAAAAGCAAAAAAAAAAAAAAGCCAGAGCAAAATCTTGTATAACTAGTATGAACATAGTACAGATTGCACGACATATATAGGTACATACAAAAATCGAAACATTGTGGTACTAATACCACGTCGTTTTACACATATTTATATGGTATTGACTACCCTTGCTGTACCACTACCACTATTCTTCAAAATTTACTTTAATATTTTATAGCTAAACCTAAACTTTTTCACTTATACTCAAATAAGCCCTTTAACTTCAATTATAACTAAATAACCCCCAACAAAAATCAACCTTTCCCTTGAAATAAGAGCTTACTTAAGTATAAACCTAAAAGGATTATTTAAGTGTAAACAAGGACTTATCTTAATAAAGCAGTAAAGTTCAGAGGCCTTTTTTCAATATATATATATTAACCATGTTTTATTTATCCCCCATAGAATTTCTTCTGGACTTGTTTCTTACACTCCAAGTATGGTTTAGGAACTTTAATCTCCAAGACTGATCAGTCACTGCATTACTGAGTTTATTGGAGTTGTTCACCTCATTATTATCTTCTTTTCGTCGCTCAATCGTGATTGCTTGATCAACTTGGTTGCTTGAATCCAGCACGATGTCAAGCTTCTGAGTTTCGGTATTGCCACTCGAAGCTGTGGAAACAGGATTGGAAGCCGCTGGTAATCTCTTGTTCGCGGGGGATGACACTGATTCATCACCAGAGGATTCGGATTCTAGCGTAAACTCTTGGTCGACCATAGATGATTCAAGTAATTTGCTTCCTTTAATGGAAAGAACACATTTGAGCCGACTAGCAGATTTCTCGGCATGTTTTAGAAAACTCTTTGCCATACCTTTCATTCTGCTAGGGCTTTCGGAGCTGCTTTCATTAGAACTCGAGCTTTCTTTGTTTGAGACCTTTTCGGTCGAAGGTACTGGAAGATTGTCATCTGGGGCTAACTTCACAGCATCTTCCTTGTCATTAACAGCTCTGAGGTTAGAATTTGGAGTTTGAACCACCTCTTCTAGGCTGTCCGAGTGACTTTTGGAACTGTTAAATGCCAAACTTATCTTCTGAAGACCGCGCTTAACTCGGTTTATTTTCGCTTCGGGGGAACTGCTGCTGTCACTTTTAGGGGATTCAGATCCTCCTGAAAGGGTACCGCCAAAAGAATCAGTAGACGCCCCATCAATCTGTGTTTCACTGCTCCTACCCTTCCCTTTTCTCGGTTCTTCACTTCTTGGCTGGTGAACCCATATAGAGGTTTCTTGTTGTCCTTCAATGTTTATAGGCTCAAAATGATCTGGTAAGTTCTGAGGTTTCTTCAAGGGTACAGGTGAGGATGAACCTTTATCAGAAGCTTTAGCTGGTAAGGCTTTTTGTGTGTCTTCTTTGTTTAATGCTTCGGCATCAACTGTGCCATTATTTCCCTGTGTAAATTGTCCACAGACTCGATTTTAAGTTTTGACACACTACTCTTTACTTCTTAAAAGCATTTTTCATATTTAAGATTGCAAAGAGAAGTTAGAATAAGTTACCTTAGTGTTATCTTCAACCACGGTTATTGCAAGATGCAACCTTCCGGTTTTACCACTTTGAAGAGTTAACCACATGTCATGTCTCCGGCCACCACGAAAATCATGGATATTCACTGTGCATTTACTGTAAATTGTAGCAAATTAAATTATTATGTCCAATAAGATCCAAAACTAAGTAGTATGATTAAGCAACAACGGCAACCTAAGAGGAAATGAACATTAAGATCACAAAGCAACAATTAATAATCGCAAGCCTCACGGATTACTACTGGTAACAAATCCCTTTTTTTTTTCAATTGCAACAATGCCACAATTGTGTAAAACCGGGGCAAAGAATAGATCCATTTTCATAGAATTAAATATAAGATATGGAAACATGTGCATTTCACAATTTTCTTGAAGTGTTGAGGCCAAGGTAATCGGAAAGAAGATGCCATTCAAAGAATTCAAACATGAGTACAGAATGCAGTTATTATAGAGGTTCAGAGACAAACCCAAGGGTATCATCGACAAAATGATCTTTATCGCGAACTTCGATAACTAGTAAATTAGGTGACCTCCATGAGGAGATGGGGATCATGAATTCCTCATGCCATTTTGGAAACAAAGTTTTCTTATGTGTCTTCGTCTTGAATCTATATGAGCCAAGTTGTCCCTTCACATATGGATCAGCCAATCCTGAAAACTTGTATCCAGTTCCCATCATTGACTGTAAAACCAGACAATACATAATGGGAAAGTTGAGAAACGGGATTTATAGCTAACCATTAGAATCTGAAGGTTTCATATCTGCTGCTTCGACAACTTCAACCTTGGCATGAGCACGAGGTTGATTCTCATTAACAGTAAACCAATTTTCTGGAGTACATAACCAGTAACACGTATTAACTCGCAACAATCATTAATCGGTTATGAAATCAGAAATACCTGGCTGGGGTGAAGCAAACTTCAAAACGTCAACAACGAGCATATTTGGCTGCAAAACAAGGAAACATTTAGAGCTAATTGCATCTGAAAATGCAACTTGTTTGCATGAGAAAATGGTTGGTGCACAAAGTTGACAAAACTGACCTCAACGAGTGTCTGTTCAAATGCTAGAGAGAGAAGCTTATCCTAGAAAAAGGGGATACACAATATGACTCAGAGAAAAGACGAGAGAATAAAAAGAGAAGATAAAGATTTAGCCTAAAGGAAATGATTATTACAAGCCATGCAGAAATTCCTGGAACTTCGGTAACATCAAGTCCATGATTAAAGATAGGTTTCACAGTCATCTGGAAATATGGAAGCTCCACAAAACATAATCGCAGACGACTAAGGAAAGGCCACTGCCTGAGAAACTTCACCCCAATTTTAACCTGCAAGACCAAAGAAAGGACAACGAAAAGAGTAATAACGGAAATTAAATAATGACAACTTAAAAGAAATATATATTTGCAAAAAAATGGAGTTAGAACTAAGTAATGCCATGTCTTGAATCTTAATGCAATCTGACACTTATGTACATATATCCAGATGCAGTCCTACAGTTCTTAAACATTGATAGTCAATACTATGGCGAAAATAACAGTCATGTATTTATCGGTACCTTAATTTCAACATGCATGCCTGTTATATGCAACTTTGCCCACATCCCGAATCCCAATCTTTTCCTTAGTTTCACAGCAAGAACTGCATTCATGTCATCCGCTGTGAGAAAATTCATTCCCAACTCCATTACCTGCATGCATTTTATTGTAATTTCTACCACCATACAATTCGAGACTGGAAATCACAGAAAGTACCAAGTGGTCGTCATCCGGGGATTGGTGAAGAACCCTAATCCCTGTAAACAACGGTGCATTTCTTCCTAAATATAAGTGCTGAACCACAGCTTTTTTCTGCATGTATAACATCAAAAGCTCACAAAGTGGATCGAAATAGATCATCTATTGGTCATTGCAAGTAACATTCACAGGCCTAAACACGAATGTCGGTATTGTTAATTACTAAGAAAGAAAAAAAATCATACAGCAGTCCATGGTTTGTACTTATCCAAGAACCACGGTATGATCGGAAGCAGAATCTTCTGGGACACAATCCGTTCTATACAAATCGGCCATATCTTCTCAACAGCATGGTTTAACCAACGAACCGACTCCGATTCCGAAAACACCTGAAGATAAAAGATAAGGCCAACAAAGCATTCAAGGGACAGATAATATTACAATATCAAAATCAAGAATCGAAAACTTGAACCCATCTCCATTAAACCAACATAAAAGAAAATAAATTAACCCATTAGAGCCAATGTAAAGAAAGCAAAAACTCCATTAATCATGAATAAGAATTACCCAGATGCAAAATTATATCTAAAATGACTGATAAATAAAACAAACACAATCAGAATATTACAAATCTATAGAATATTAAAAGAAAAAAAGAAAGAAAGAAAGACACTGAAAATTACCCTTCTCCTATAAGATTGCTTTCTTTCCTCATACTCCAATTTCTTCCTCAATCTCATTATATACCTTGCATGAACCTTCAATCAACAAAGAAATGAATAAACTAACTGAAATTTGCGCAACAAAAAAATCCAATAAAAAAATCAAAAGAAATTTCTGAAATTACCGAGTAGAGATAAACGAGAGAGACAAAATAAGCAACTGCATTGCAAAGATTGAAGCAAGAGAGCAGCCAAAGCAGCATAAAAATCAACCCAATGTGATGCATTATTGAAACCTCCATGAATTCCATTTCTAAAATCATCTTTATATTCCAACTTATTAAGAAAAGATCCTTAGCGTTTTCAGTCACTTTCAATAACCCAAACCACCACCACCATTAAGAAAGAAGAAAAGAACTTTCCTGGAAATTTCCAATGGAAGAAGAAACAATAAAGAAGGAATGTGAATGAAATGACTTGAATTGAAGGGAGTTTGTTTGTCTGAATTTGATTACGAAAGGATTGACAGTTATTGTAGTAGTAATTTTGCATTTTATACTACGACAAACATGAGACCAGTAAAATTGTTAACTCAATAAGGGTACTATTGTCATTTAGAATAATTCCATGGCTTAGCTTAACTGTCTCTGTTATTTGCAAATAATATGTATATATTTTAAGGTCTAAATATTACTCCGATATAAGGGTGAGCATTCAATTGAATCGAGTGAAAAAATTTTGAGTTGACGAGTCCTATTTTATTATCCTAACTTGATTAGAAATTTTTTCGAATAGAGTCAGAGTGAAATGAAATTCAAGTCAAGTCAAATTGGGTTAAATTAAAAAATTAAACATGTCAAATTAACATATTGTTATAGTATAACTAATTCATGTTATAGCACATAAAATTGAAACCATATATATTTAATAACTTTTTTCAAAACAAAATAAAAAAATACTTTAATATGGTAAACTTAAATCTTTAATTAACTTATTTAGGTTTAAAAATAATTATTCTAGAAATTTTTAATGTTTTAATTTCTTTATATATTTTTTATAATATTTTATAATTTTTAAAAAAATATAAATTTTAGAATTTTTATAAATATTTTGAATTTTAAAAATTATTTTAAAATTTTAAAATTTTAAAATTATTTTATTTTTTTGTAATTTTTGTTGAGGGGGTGACCAATGTGCTCATTTTCAAACTTGGCAGGGACCAAAAGGGTATTTATATCAACCTATTATTTGAATTATTTGAGTTATTCGAATTGTAAAACTCGATTCGAATCGAAATTCAAATTACTTATTTGAGCTGGCTTGAATAATTCGAATAATTCGATTTGATTAACTTAGAATACGATTTTTTTAATCGAATCAAGTTTTGCTCACTCCTACTCTAGTCCCTATTCTATTCGGGCTATTGAAATTTAGCATTTTACTTTTATTTTCAAGAATTTCATTTTTTTCTATTTGTTTAATTTGAAAATTAAAGCTTATAAAACTCTTAATAGATTTTCATTAAATTTAAATATGTGGTGTTTTAATATTCAAAGTTTCATTTAAAAATTAAAGTCCAATTGATGATACATATCTAAATTTAACGAAAATCGATTAATAGTACTATCAATTGGACTTTAATTTTTAAAATCAAACAAAGGGACTACATTCTTGAAATTAAAAGTAAATGTTTTAAATTTTAAAAGTCCAAAAAGTACAAGGATTAAACTAAATTACTAAAAAAACACCATTTTTTTTTAAAAAATTTACCGAATTTGAAAAATTATGAGACTAGGTGATTTCAGGGTTTCACATGTTTTCTTAAGCGATGTGGGATGTTGGATATAGGCATATATAGACTCATAATTCATTTACTGCTTATTTTCTTAAGCGATATGGTATATGAGATATGATTATATATAAACTTAATTAAAAAAAAAAAGAAGACAAACTTACACATGTAGTAACACATAATATTTTATATATAGATATTAAATTCTTGAACCGTAGGCCAATACTGATGATTTTTTTGAAAAAGTATATAATCATTCCAAATCACATTTCTTTGAATATAATTATCCTATGCATGCACTTAAATTAGTAATTTTTATCTAATTAATTAACAAATAAAAATTTTCGTTGAAATAAATAAAACATTACATACTGTATTAAGAAAAATAATCATGAATCCTATGCGGTAGTTTGATGGTTAAGAATGTTCACCGTCCTAGGTATGGCCTGAGTTTGAATTGTATTAATCGCGTTAGTTGTTCGGGCTTTACCATATTATTGTAATTTATCTAAATAGAAAAAGAAAAATAATGATGGTTGACTATTTAACTTAAGGGTAAATTTCCCCTTTTTATTAATTAGAATTCAATTTTTTGTGATAAAAGAAAAACTATATTAATTAGAATTGTATTCGATCATTTATCTTCTTATGTCATATCTTATATTAATTATAAATATAAATATAGTATCAATTTTTCATATAAAAATATAATATAAATTTCTATTTATATGTCAAAACTATATAATTTCTATAAATAATTATTTGGTGCGTTAACAACAAAAAAGAATTTAATTTCACAAATAAATGGAAAATTATCATATACCTTTGAGTCCTATTTATAAATTAAAAAAATAGATCGATATTAATATTTCATGTGGAATTAAAAAATTATAAAAGAGAAAAAAAAGTTTTTATAATATTTTATATATAGATATTAAAAAATATTGTTGTTGTCACCTCTAGTGTTGATAGTTGGCAACGTTTTGGTAAAGTTAGTCTAGTCTTGTAAGTTTTTAAAATAATGGCTTAATTCAATGATTTTTTTTAAAAGGGCATTTATTACTTAATTAAACTATTATTAATATTTTTATCTTAATTTTTAAGAAATATTATGAAGATCCTCTTTTTAAAAAATGAGGGGAAGTATGGATATTATATTAAATAATATTATGAAGTAACATGCTTATACTATTTATAATTAAACTATATTGAATAATAATAAATAATCAAGGGTTAGTATTTAGTTTATTGTCAGTATAATTTTTTATTCTATAAATAATCTTAAAAAATTTCATGTGTCACATTTTTTAATATTTGACTATATTCTTATAGGATACTTGGCAATCCCTAACTTTGCTTGTGGAATCTACAATCTCCACTGACAATGTATCAAATAAATTTTCATATTTTTTAGTCAATATATATTTTCCAAAAAAAATTGGAAATTAGAATTCTACAAATTTTTTATATCCTTATTTAAATCATAAAAAAAAAACTGGAAACTAAACATTTTATTTTAGTGAGATTGGATATACATTCATTTTGATCCAAAAGTTGGAAATATTTTGGTTCCAGTGATTCTCATTTAAAAAAGTTTTTACTATAGTTAGCGTCTAATTTTTGTCTAAAATTTTGATTTTTTTTAAATAAGAAGATTACTGGAAATTAAAATTTAATAAAATTTTTTATAAGGTAAATTACACATATAGTCACTCAACTATCAAAATTTTCATTCTAGACATTCAAAATAAAAAAGTTTGCAATTCAAGCATCCACGGTACGTAGTTCGGATTGTGTGACTATCCGGTACGTAGTTTGGATTGTGTGACTATCTGTGTAGTTTACTCCTTTTTATATTGTTATTTGAAAAAGGAAAAAAATAAAGGTTAAATTCTACTATTAGACTCGGTACTTTACGTAAACTGTGGATTTAGTATCTGCATTTTAATTTGATCAATTTTAGTCCTTTTACTTTTCGGATTTTGAAATTTTAGTCCTAACCCAATAGTAACAATTAAATCTATTTGGTTCAATTATGTCATTAGTCCTGTATTATGCCTAAAGTTATAGATTTAGTCCAGTTCACCAATTGGATGATTCTTAGCGACTATATTTTTTGAATTTCAAAATTTTAGTCTTACTGCAAACATCATCCATCAAATCTATTAACTGATCTTTTTGTGAGCAATATGTGAAAATAATAGATAGACATAACATTACACATGTGAACAATTAGATTGGGCTTTGCTACTGTTGATAATCTTGAAAAATATTTGGGAGTTCCCCTATTGCACAAATGAATAACCAAAGAGACTTATAGTTATGTGGTTTAGAAAATACATTGTCTATTGCAGGGTGTATCACCCTTGTAAAGGCGATGTTAGCTTCTATAACGATATATGTAATGCAAACAATAGTTCTCCTTAATAGGCTTTGCTGAATATGGAAATATTGTTACGTAATTTTGTGTGGGGAAAGACAGATGACCCAAAGGGGATCAGCCTTGTCAATTGGGAAACTTTGTGTCGTGATACGTTCTTTAATCAACATATACACATGCACATATATACTTTCTTTCAGGAACTTCCCTTAATATACACTCGATTACATTTAAATACTAATCAAGCGAAATTAACTTTAGACATAACATATTTTAGTACGGACTTTATCTGATAAAGAACTCTCAAAACATATGCGAAACTTACCACACAAGCGACTAACCATTATCTCCCGCACAAGTAACATTGGATACATCAATGAGACTATAAAGAACTCTTGCCATACAAATTACACAGAATACACTAGAAAGGCTAAGTGAATCACATTACAAGAACAGTGCAAAAAATCACGTGTTTACTATCTCGATGGACTTTCACAAATGGTGCCATGAGTTTTTTTTCCTTACAGGCTTATACATAGCTTGATAGTGGTCAAAATTTTCTATACATAATAGGTAAGGCTAATGATGTGATCCAAGATGCAGATAGTTTGTGGTTTCTAGGATTTGCTAGGAACATAGGGCTGTGTAAAGAATGTGAGGTAGAAGTCTAGGACAAACTTGATGGTCTTGAACATGCTTAGAACCTTGGTTGTCAAGATGTGTTATTAAAATTAGATTGTTTGGAAGCATTACACCATATTTAGGGGAACTTGATGTTTAACCAGCTGGAATCGCATGCTGTAAATATGATTCGAGATTTGTTGAGGTATGATTGGAATGTCAACTTAACTCATGTGTATTGGGAATACAATAGGCTTGTTGATTGTTTAGCATAGGTTGTAGAAGGAATGGACATTTGCTTTCACCTTTGGTCTAAAACCCTTGATTTTGCTCTGAATGTGTTGCATGAAGACCTTACCGGTTTATCTATTCCTAGATTAATTATCATGTAATAGTCTAAAATGCTCCTTTTTTAAACAAAAAAAAATGGTTACTTTCCATTTTTGTGAAAAATGCTACTATATTATATCATATATATTATGTTATAAAAAATCATTATATTTTATTGACTAAATTATCTTTTGTATACTCCAAATTACACCTGCTCATGAGTCAGGTCATTTGTCCAAGCTTGAATGCCAACTCAAAAACTGAGGGAGTTTGGGCAAAAATACAATGCCTAAAAATGAGTTTGGGTAAAATTTAAGGTTCGTTTTCTATATGGACTGAATCTTGGGCAAGATTTTCTCGATCCAAAGATATTATGTTATAAAAAATAATTATATTAATTGTATATTAAATAATAATTATATATATGTTAGTTCGGAAGGACCAACTTGAGATCGCCGATAGGGAAGTTGAATTGGCCTTTGAGATGTTGTGGTGGAAGCAATAAAAATTGGGCAACAAAGAACACAATGAATTATAATAGTTCGGCCCAAATTGCCTACTCCACTACCTTAGCTTACCACAACTAAAGATTTTCCCAAATTCACTAATTTGGTAACCTTTGAGGATAAAGTTTAACCTTACAACTCCTTTAAGATTTATGCCCCAAAATCTTAAGATTGCACTCCCTTAAGGTTTCTACTCAAACCTTAAGAATTAACCCTCTCTCAAAGAAAACAAATAAGTAAACTAAGAAGTAACCATTCCAAGATCAAAATGTTTGCCAATTAAGCACTAATACAAAGAAGAACACTTTAGCTAAATGAATTCAATAAAAGCTCACAAGTGTTCAGAAGAAAAGGTATGAAATAATTTAAGCTCTTAGGATGTTTTGATCGGTCTTTAAGCTTTACACATGTCTCATGTTGTTGTAGGACCTTTGGAAGATGGTATTTATAATGTCTAATTGATTTCCAACTGTTGTGGTTGTTGATGAATTGAATATAGCCATTGGTATTGAAATACCAGTTCATTCAATTCACTTGCAACATCGAATATCGGTACATACTAAAAGGGTATCGATTTTTTTTAATCAATGCAGATTTCAATGACCGTTGGAGCAGAGATATCAATACTTGCTAAAAGGTATAGATACTTTTTGAAAAGGTATCAATACTTTTTGTCATTGTTTGAAAAATCATGAAAATAGAATGTCAATTTGGTATCGATTTTAGAATTAGTATCGATATCTTCAAAACTATCGATACGCCAGGCTAAAAAGTATAACAATTCTGACTTGTTTAAAAACAGTTTTAACATGATTAAAAATGTTTGATTTAATTGAAACCATTTCAAATTGATTTTATCAATGTGTTCAACTTAACTTTTATTCAAAAACACTTTAATTTGTTATATCAAAACATATTATCAAATAAGTCTTAGTTTAACAATATACATACATATATATTAAATCACTAACCCAATAACAAATAAAATTCATTACCCAAAACCTAAAAAAGCTTACCAAACAAAATAACCCAACCCAATATATAAAATTTTAAAAATTATATTTAATACAATATAACAATTATTATATTTATTTTTAATATAATAAAATATTTATTTTATTTACAATAGTTTTTTTTAATGTGTTAGAAAATTTTTATTTTAGAGTTTTTAATGCGTTTATTGTATTATATTTAAAAAAATTATTTAAATAAAATAAATCTAAAAAGATAAAATATGAAAAGGCTAGCCCGAATTTATTTTTTTAAATTGGATCAAATTAAAAAAAAATTATTTGTTAAACCAAACTAAACCTAAAGTAAAAAAATTAATTTAGATAAACCGAGCTACTATTATCCAAATGCTAATGAAAGTCTTGATATCCAAATGTTAATGAAAGTCTTGTTATCCAAATTCCCTCTTTTTTTCCCTATAAATTGTAGAAACCAAATTCAAATTTCATTCTAACATCTCGAGAAAAAAGAAAACCCCAATTCTCTCCTTTCATCAAACATTACTCCTCTGTTCCATCCATGGCGGTGGTGTATTACAAGTTCAAGAGCTCCAAAGATTCCCACTCCCTTCCCATCGACGGTCCTTTCATTTCACTCTCCGATTTCAAACACCAAATCTTCGCTTCCAAACGCTACGGTAATGGCAACGATTTCGATTTACTCATCTCCGATGCCAAAACCGATCAACAGTTGGCCAATGGCTCGTCTTTGATCCTCGCAAACTCTTTCCTTTTGATCCGTCGTGTTCCTCGACCGCCTGGATTACCCATCGTTATCGGCGGAGAAGAAAAACCCAATATCCAAACCAACTCACCATCTGTTGTTGTGAAAGAGGAGCTTCAAGAGCAAGGCTTCGATTTCGATGATTTCGGACTTGATTTTACTTCTATTTCCAACAACTCAATTGCGAAACCAGGAGATGCCCATTGTAAAGAAACCAAAATCGACCATAGGTTTAAAATTTCATCTGTTAAAACCCTGGGGAAGTGGCGGCCAATTCCGCCGCGGAGTTATGTCTGCCATCGATGCAATGTGGGTGGACATTATATTCACCATTGCCCTACTAACGGTGACCCTAAATTTGACCGTAAAAGGGCTTCCAACACATCCGATTCGAGCTCTAAAAGCTCTGGGATTTCGTACGCTTCGATTTCAACAACTTCGAGTAGCTGTAATTCCACGACAGTACCACCCGAACTTCACTGCCCTTTGTGCAAACAAGTACTGGAAGATGCTGTTTTGACGAGGTGCTGTTTCGCTAGTTTCTGTGAAAAATGCGTGAGAGATCGCATTGTTTCAATGGCTACCTGTGTTTGCAGAAGACAAATTGTGGCTGATGATATTCTTCCTAATATGACTCTTAGAGGTACTATCAACCGATTTCTGAATAATCAATCTGGAGCTGAAACTTCCGCCACGAAAAGGAAGCTCGTTAACGCAGAGAATGGAGATGAGGAACAAAGGAAAAAGACGAAGAAGACAGAGCAGAGACCGGTCATTAAGGCATGATAAATGAAGAAAGGCAGCAAAAGCAAGACAAGTTGAGAGAAGTAAAAATGTTTGAATGTATAGGCTGTACGTAAAATAGTTAGTATATGTATTGCATTTTTCTTTTTGAATATAAGCAAATATTGAATTTATTTTTCTGTTTCTTTTTCTACTCTTTTCTTGTGTTTCCAAATCCAATTATGGCATTTCTTGTATATGTTTATATGATTTTTTTTTAATTGTTATAAACTTATAATTACATATTTAATTCTCAATATTTACATACTTTATCAATTTAATTAATTTTAAAAATTTTAATAAATTTAATTCTCTATATTTTTAAATTCTATCAATTTAATTACCAAATTTTTTCACCAATCACATTTTATTTTATTTTACCGCCAAATTCCTCCACACACTGGACGGACATATATTTTTACTAAAACAAACAAATTGTAAAGCCATTGACTTTTCCTTTGGTGACAACAAATTATACTCTCACCTCAACAAATTATACCGGCACGAGTATGCAAACAAAAACTGTTATTTTTTTTACTATTTTGTTGCTATTTTCTTATTATTTTTTCACTATTTTGCTACAATTTCACTATTATATTATCATTATTTTGTTGTTATTGGATATTGTACATCTCTTGTTTTATTGTTACTTCTTTTACTATTTTAGAGGCATTTCCTTTTTAAGTTACATCTATCTTAATGTTATTTAAGTATACATATTTTTTTAAAATTTATTTTCAATTTGTTGGGAAACATTTATGTTAATGTTTTTAGTATTTTTGATGTATTATATTTTTTAAAAATTAATACGAACAAGTCGAGTCAGGCAGGGCCCAAGTTTTAGCATTTTTATTCGAGTTGTGCTTGGGCAAAAATTTAGGCACATTTTTCGGGCTGGGACTGACTTGAACCTAACAAACGGGCCTAAAATTTTAGTTAGACCTTGCCCAAAATGTAACACCTAATTACCCGACCCAATCACCGAGTCTGAGCAACGGGATATCACATTTGTTGCCGGAGCAACCAACATCATTCGTTCCATAAAAAAATCTCAAATTGTACATTTAGACACATAGCCATGTCATAATTAATATACCAATATCTTAACTATTTCCTATTTATTTATTTCAATTCATGCATCCTCTATTCCAATTATATATATACCGATTCACATCTAAAGTATTATAACCTCATCTAAATACTTGCATAGCAACATCAACACCAAACGTATACATGATATAAACCATTATCAACTATCATACATGCCTATTTATAAAACATCTCAAATTATGTAATAATTCTCCAACTAAGTTTAATATAACATAAAATCCTATAGGTGCATGCCTACCAGATTAACAAAAATTTCACCCACTCAATGAGTGGGATTTTCTAATGGATGCTGATAAGAATGCACATGATTGAACCTAATCTGCACATGGAAAACAAACCGAACATTGAGCAATTAACTCAGTTGCATTTCTATAACTAATATTATAATATGACATAAATTATGTAAAGACATAAATAAAATAAAATAAAATCAAAGGTACGTAAGCAATTTAATATGTTAAATTATATTATAAGAACATAATCCTTCCAAATCGCATTTATAGTCATACCGATTAGTTGTCACATATTCATCTTCAAATTCCTGACCTGTAAACTCCAAAAATTCAATTAAACATTGAATAATCGCTTACATTCATATAAATCATTCTTTGCAAACAAAATCAGGCTTAAAATCTAGCAGCTCCATAAACAAACAAGGATTAAACATGGGTCACAGGTCGTGTAGTGCATGATTGAACCATTAAGTATAAAATTTCATGCTTAAACTCAAATCATTCCCTAATGGTGACCTTTAGGTATCCTCATAGATCTATAAAACAAGCCAAAATTCTTCAACAATTCATCTATACCAAAACAAATTTTATTACCATGTCTTAATTGGCACCAAAAAACACCATTCAAACCTAATAACACAAGCATTAAACGGGAAATAATCTCAATTAATAGTTCTCAACTTTGACAGCATAAATGCAACCGAAACTAGCATAATTTGGACCCATCATCAACATAACTAATATTCATTAATAGCTAAGTTTAGGCATATGATCAGCATAAATAATTCTATGTATAGCAGGGGCGAGACACATTATAACCAAAAGATAAATGCCGAAATTTCAGCAGTCGGACAACCCCTATTTTATTTCCAGCAGCACTTAACATTTTGCAGTTAAAGTCAATAAACAACAGCAACATTTAGCATTTAAATCAATAATTATTCCTCCATTCGGACAACAGCTAAATCACACAATATGACAGCATAACAACATCACAATTGGCCAGTGAAAATCAACACATTTGAACAGCTTAATTAATTAAATAAAACCACATAATTGACAGCACATTTGGACAGTGAATTTAGCACATTTGGATAGCTTTATTGACTAATAAAACAACATAAATGACGGGACATTAGGACAGTGAATTTAACAAATTTGCACAAGCAATTAAATACGACAAAACATAAGTAACCTACCCTGTTTTAGACAACATTTATACTCCAATTAAACAAGTATTTACACTCGGTGATCATAGCAAACATGTCCTATTTTAGACAGCTTCAACCCTTCAATTTATCATGCATTCCAACAACTTTAATTTCAAAAAAATAAAATAAAATCAGACAACATTAATTCACAGTCATTTGGACGGCAGTAACAACATTCGGACAGCACTGATTTGCAATATTCATACATCATTAATTCACAAGTATTTGGACAGCAGTAACAACATTCGAACAGCATTAATTTGTACAAAAATCGACAGCATTTAAGCACCAATTTGGACAGCAATTATATGCTCAAAAATGGACAGCACCTAAGCACCAGTTTAGACAACTTATGATTTATAATAACCAAAATTAGCCATTACAAGACAGCATAAAGCCATGCATATTTAAAGTACTTTCCAACCATTAACCCAAAACCGAATCATCAACGTTGACCTAATAGAAATTTGAGAATGAAATAAATAGAAACTAATTCAAAGAAAACTCACAAACATTTTCCCAATCTGCTTCCTACCTCCTCAAGCCTGTACCTTGTCTTTCCCACAATGCTCTTCACTCACCTCTTTAGCTAAACATAACCAGCCCCAAGTTAAGAAAAAAAAAATGGAAACATTCCCTAAAATATGAGTGAGTTTGGATGATTTGGTTGTTACTCTTTTCTGTTTTATTGACTATCCCTTTTTGTCGAGATTTGCTTTGGTTAGTTGCCTAACTATGCTCTTTTTTTTTTCTTTTTTTTTCTGAATTATTTCTCATTGTTCTAGATAAAAAAAATACTGATTATTAATTAGTTATTTGTTGATTGAGCTTGAATAGTTAAATTCATATTTTGAGAAGAAGCTCGTTTTTGTTTTTGAATACTCTTGATTGATGCACTTGTTTTTAATTCAACATTTGTTTATTTTTCTTCTAATTATCTAGTAATTTATCAACTCGATCTTGATTATAACCAACTTTTCTGGCCGCTCCACACCCTTAACCTAAGTCTCATTACAACATCTTAAAGACCTTTTGATTGATGTGTCATATCATTTTATAGTGGTGGAGATTTGATTTTCAAGCAAGCTTATGGTAATGATATTTCTTGTTCGATTGTTGAGTGCTTATTTCTTGAGCCTTAAACACTTTGATTGCCTTGAGCGAATCTTTAGTAAGGATGTCAATTCTTTTCGATTTTGAATTAAAGGTAATTACTTAGATAAGGGGAGATACCTATTTTTTCGTGCTTTAAAAATTTTCGACTTGGATTTTTTGAATCTTTAGTGCCCTTTTAGTTGAATTGTCAATGCATGATTATTTGTGAATTATTTCGAAACATTATTGATGAGAATTACAAGTTGAGAAAGATTAACTTTAATGTGAGTTGAGAATTTTGCTTGAGGACAATCAAACGCTTAAGTCTAGGGATACTAGATAAATGATAAAACTAGCATATTTTAATCCCGTTCTTAATGCATTTTTGGATGATTATTTATGCAAATTGGTGAATTTGATGCTCTTAATCCTTTGAATTCATGTTTCTATACTTAGGTGAGCATTTGGGAGCAAAAGAAGCGAAAAATGATAACAAATAAAAAAACAGTAGATTTTAAGAGCCACACGGGCTGGGCCTTCCAACATGGGTTGGACACACTCCCCTGTGAGCCACACGGCCATGTGTCAGCCCGTGTCGATTTTGCAATTCACCTCCCAAACACGTGGGAAAACGCAATTTTTAGGCTTTCTGAGCATTTTAAAGTCTATAAATACCAAATAGAAGAAGAGATATGAGAGCCATCAGAGAATATTGAAGAAAACAACTCAAAGAACACCATTGGAGCTAACTCTAAAGTAGATTCCCACCAAGATCGAAGACCTCCTTTTAATTTCTTTTGAAGTTTTTATGAGTTTCTTTGTTTCTTGTGGTTTTCTGACCTTAGATGTTTTCATATAGAATTATGAACTAATTCCCTAGATACCTAGGGAAGATGAAACCCATGATGAATTCTATTATTCAACTTCTATTTTACTTGATAAATACTTGATTCTTGTTTTCAATTATGTGTGCTTATTTCTTGTTTTAATATTTTCGGGATATTAATTCATGTTTAATGTGCTTAATTCAGTGGAGGAAAAGTCTCTATTTAAGAGTAGATCTAGCATAATTGAGTGGAGTTGCATGCAATCCTAAAAATAGGGTGACATAAATATATCGAATTAGAGTAAAATCTAATAAGGGATTCCATAAATCAAATTAATACGACGATAGGGGTTTTAATTAGAAAGAGATTTCAATTAATTAACCTAGAGTCAGTTGCTCTTACTCTCAAAAAAGATATTAGCATAATTTAGCGATTTCTAGGGATCAAGTCACTAAGTGAATAAATTGTTTAATACAGATTCATAATAATAGATGAAGTCTAGGTGGATTTTTTATAGGATTGTATCTTTTGATTATTTTCTTAATTCATTCTCTGTTGAGTTCTTAGTTAAATTTAGTAATTTTAGTTTAAAACCCATCATTCTAAATTGTCAGCTAAATAATAGAAAAATGGTAATTATTAATACTTTTAGTTCTCGTGGATACAATATCTCTACTCACAGTAGCTATACTATTTATCGATAGGTGCACTTGCCTTTGTCGTATTTTTAGTTAGTTACGTGAGACACATCAAAATAACACCAAGATAGATGCAACTTAACAAACAAATGACTCTAAAATAATAACAAAATTAACAATAAAACAAGTGTTATATAATCTCTAAAGAATAACAACAAAATAGTAGTAACACAATTAGGGATTTAAATAACGGTCAAATAGTGGCCTCTATATAGCAGAAGTGATTGCGTCCGAAACCGCTACTGCCAAAAATAGCCGTGTGAAGCAGAATCACACCAATAACGGTGGATTGCGGCTGGAATTTAACGGGTAACGGCTAATTACGACAATAATGGGCTGTTATTTTCGTTATTGTTCCATTATAGTAAAATTTTAAAAAAATCCTACTCCTTTAAAAAGAACCAACAGAAATATAATAAGACAAAGGGAATATATTATTCACCTGTAAAATCAAATAATTTTCAATCAAAAAAAGAAAAAGCATTCCAAAATCAATGAGAAAAAGCAATCCAAAAGAAATAGAAAAATATGAATTGGCTATCGACTTATGGGTACAAGAAATTTGTTCAAAAAATAGAAAAGCGGTCCAAACTCTAAACTTTCACTCTCAAATTTCACTGTCTAAACTCCAAATCAAACAAAATCACAACACAATCACAAAAATCTCTAAACAAAATCTCACTTGCACTTTCAAAAATTTATAAATTTCAAGTAAGTACTTGAATTTTTTTTTGTCTTGATTCTTGCTTCTTTTTGTTGTAACATGCAAAGATTGATGAGAAAATTTTGACAAAATCTTGGCAAATCATCTTTATATTTTTGGGTATTTTGGTAGGAATCAATGGTGGCCTAAGTTTAAAGAAATTGGAAAAAAAAATGGAGAAAGAAGGGATAGATCTTGAAAAGAAAACCTATTTTTTTTCCTCTTTTGTTTTTTGCTCTCTGCCTTACGATAGAAGAAGACGAAGGGGGTTGGACCCTGAGGGGATTTGGGGAACTTTTTGTTGTATTTTTTATTTTTTGGTTTTGGGTGACCAGGTAATAATGGGTTACGATGGGTTGTTGTTGTTTTTTAAAAAAATTATGGATTATGCAATAAATTTAATTTTTCAATGTTAGTGATGTTTACTTTTTTTTGTATTATATTGTTGATAATATAAGTAATGAATTGTTTATATTTTTAAATATAATTTTATGTTTCTTGTATATAAATAAAAATAAAGCATGCCACCACATGAAGAGTTCCCAACTAAAGGATTGGAGGGTGCACCAAGTAATGATATAGGTTGGCACTTTGGAACTCCAATGCCAAATACGAAAGGCAATGTTGTATGTAAACTTTGTGGTAAAGTTGTAAAAGGAGGAATAACATGATTTAAAGAGCACATTGCTCATAAAACCAGCAATGTTGCACCATGCCCTAATATTACTAGTATGTGATACTTTATTATTATTATTTTTAAATGTTATTGTAAATTTATCAATAAAGATTATACATAATTGATAATAATATAAAGTGTGAATTATTTTTATTTTATTAAGAGGCGCCATTAGAGAAAGTACGATGAATATACTGAAAGAAAGCAACACAAAGAAAATAGACAAAAAAAGAGAACAAATGAATTCTTATCCCAATTAAGAGGAGAGGAGGATGAATACAAGGAATTCATTGATGAGATTTCTGCTATAAGGCAAGCAACTCGAAAAAGTATTCAATCACAACAAGAGTGGCATAGAAGGGAAGAATTCAAATGAAGTGCTAGTGGTTGGAGTAATATTTATGAAGAAGGGCTATCTTATCATGGATCAGCAGGAGAATATCATGGAGAAAAAGCAAGTAAATCCATCCCAAGTGAGTCTGAGTTTACCTTAAAAGGACCTATACCTGAATTGGCGAGAAGCAAAAGCTCAAAGCAACTAAAGATTAGTGGCTCTTTTTTAAATACTTTACGCAGGAAGATAGGTGAAGTAGTATCTAAATTTTTAATATATGAATGACTTCCTTTTCAATTAGCAAGCTCTCCATAGTTGTACAACTTAATTCAAGTATCAATAGAAGTTGGACAAGATGCAAAACTCCCAACATCTTATGAGGTTTCAGATGTGTATTTGGAGTTAGAGTATCAACGAGTTCGTGATTGGGTAAATTGACTAAAAACTCTCTCTTTTTTGATGAAAAATGGATTGAAGACTCATTGGAAAGAATTCAGTGCAACTCTAATGTGTGATGGTTAGACTAACAATTTGAATCAAATGCACATAATTAATTTCCTTGTTTATTGCAATAAAGGAACCATTTTTTGGACATTTTGTGGATGTTTCAAGTGTTCGTAGTAGAGATGTTGAATTCTACTACAGTTTGATAGATTCAGTTGTAAAAGAAATTAGGGAATGTTACATTGTCCAAATAGTGACTAATAATAAGGCAACAATGAAAGCCGCTAGAAAAAAAAACCTAATGTTGAAAAGAAAGCATCTATATTGGACCTTATGTACAGCTCACTATTTAGATATATGCCTTAAAGATATTGGGAAAAATCTCAGTGTAGCAAAAGTGTTAGATGAGGATAAGAAAGTGACTTGCTTTATATACAATCACATTTGGATTGTTGATTTGATGAAGTATACACAATGGAAGCAAATACTTTGACCTGCTCTTACTCGATTTACAACTCATTTCATTCAACTTGAAGAGATAACAAGGCAAAAACAAGGTCTGAGAGAAATGTTTAATTCAAAGGTTAGCATTTTATAATTAGTTAATATAATTACTTAAATATTATTTTAAAAATTTTCTTATGAATATATAGGAATTTAAAGAATCAAATTGGGGATAGCAAAAGTCAGGGCTTGCTTATGAAGCCAAAAAATTGTTTTGGGAACAGATTTTTGGAAAGAAAATCAATGACCTCATAAAAGTTTACGAGCCCCTAGTAAAAGTATTAAAACTTATGGATGGTGATGAAAAACCAACAATGAGCTTTATTTATGAGGTTGTTGATAGAGCTAAATGAGCAATTCAACAAGATTATAGATATTTCACAGAGTACGAAAAGATTATTGACAATAGATGAAATTTTATGCATTCTGACTTACCTTCAGCTGGTAAGATAAAATGTTTCATATAATTAAGAACTATTTTTATATTGTATTATTTTAAGCTTTAGATTATTATTATTTGATGATGATATTATTATAATTATGCTTAGGTTATTTTCTCAATCCTCAATTTCAATTTGGGGTGGAGCATTTTGAGAATGTACTAATAGAAACTTTAGAAGGTACAAGACCAGTAATTGAAATATTAGAACCTTCTCTTGATACTCAAGTCATAATGGTTAATCAAGTTAGATTCAAGTACTATTACTTTTAACTTAGTTACATAATTTGAAATGGAATTATTGTTTTCATTTAATTTTTACTCTATCTTTTATTTTGCAATTGCTACTATTTAGAGATAGACATGAGACATTAGGTACTCCACAAGCACAAAGAGCTTGGAGCAAATGAATCCGGGTATATAATTAATTAAATTATTTAATTTAATTTAATTTATATTATTTAATTATATTGTACATTTTGAAGTTATTTTGAAATTTAAATAAGATTATGCAGCTAAGTGGTAGATAATATATGAGACATGTGTTCCTAAGTTACAAAGATTAGCAATTAAAGTGCTTAGTCAAACAACTTCTACATCAAATAGCAAACAAAATTGGAGCACATTTAGTTATATTCACACCAAGGCAAGAAATAGGTTGAAGTATAAAAAACTTGAGAAACTAGTATTTATCTACTATAATATGAGGCTTCAGATAAGGCATAAAAAAGAATAAACATTGTTGATATAAACGCTAGTTTTAATCCTATCAGCCTTGATCATATCTTTGAAGATGTTGATCCACTATCAGAATGGCTTCAAGAGAAATAGAATTCATTATTAGATGGTGAAAATGTCGTTGTGTTGCCTGTGGATACCTCTGATGATGAAATGAATGTTGATCAATCTCAACAAAGAAATTTGTCCTTTTCAAGTTCTAGTGCAATGCCAAGTCAGAGTGGCGATGGACTCGATGGTGGTGGTTTAAGTCCAATTGATGATGATGATGGACATAGTGGTGATAAAGGTGAAATTAGGTTTTCTAGTCGATATGGAAGAGAATATGGGGTTGGTACCATTAGTGGACATTTCCGTGATAGATTAGAATTTGATGGAAATATGTTTCTTGAACATAGGAGAGATAGAAGTGAACCTAGAGCTCCATCAAAAGGAAAAGGCAAGAAGCATACTTCTATAGGCTCTTCATCTGGTAGGAGATCGAGTTCTAGTAACCTTGGGTATAGTGATTCATCTACTAGCGCTTAAGGTTTTTATCCACCGGAACAACCTTCATATTTTCAACCTTCACATGGTTATCCACAACCATATGGTTATTATCCACCATTTCCTAATTATGGTGTGCCATATTAGCCTTAAATGCATCCTCCAATGCTCTTAAAATGAATGTGAAAGATCTGATGTAACACCCCAAACCCAGCCTAGGAGTTTAGACCGAATTCGGAATGCTACATTGACCACCGAAGTGATCGTGAGAAAATACCATAAAATGAGTTGCTTGAAAACCCATTTTCGAAATTGTTTATCTCAAAACAAATCAAAGCATTTAACAAAAATAAAAGTATGAGTAAAAGTTCTAAACAGTAACTGTACCACAGTATTATGAAACTTTACAATACAACCTTAAACAAGTAGCAATTTAAAACGTAAAAATAGAAACCTATAACTAATTTCCACCGAGACTTCCGCGTACTGAGTCCAGTATCCAGACTCCAAATCTGTACTTGAAAGGGGAAAGAGAAGAGGGGGTGAGCTACTCGAGCTCAGTGTGAGATCAACCAATTAAACTAGAAGCCATTTGGAAATAGAACGTACTTACAGACTGATTAAAACAAATACAGACCATATGTAACTTTACAGTTATATGGCTCTGTCAGACACAGTAATGGTAGTTCTCAACAGTCACAGTTTGGGCCTAAGCCCTATTCAGAATCAGTACCAGTTTTTAGGCCCTAACCCATCTCAGTACAGTAGTAGTCATGTCTACAGAATTCTATTAGGCACGAGTGCCTTTCAGTTAATCAATCATTCACAAATAGTCAGTCAGACATATCAGACAAACACTATAGTCACATTCAGTCACAGTAACACATTCAATCAATCAGATTCAATCAAATGCATATGAGTGCGGATGAGTTACAAAATGCACCCACCCAACCAGCCAACACACCTTTCCATCCAACCCTGCCCTTATTGTGGGGATTTAATCAACCCACCCATCCTTACACTCCAAGTAGGACCTCGAAAAGCCCATCCAACCCTGCACTCCATATGATGTCATCCCGGGTTGCCTGGCAACAATGATCATCAGCATTGTCCGCGACGCTCAGGGTATTAAGGACTATCAGTGTGCAGATAAACTACAAGTCTCATATATTACACAGCAATGCCAGCGTATAAGTTGTAAGGTGCAATGTGGAATACCGCAGTATAGACATGCAGTATGAACTGCCAGATCATATATAAGTACGTAGCGTAGCTAATGTACGTGCAGTACGGTGCAATGCGGCATTCTGCTATACCGTCTATACGATGTCATCCTGGGTTGCCCGACAACGATGATCACCTATGCAATTGAACTGCCAGATCAAATCAATCTTCCTTCTCTTCAACATCCCAACCCAAGATGGCTTATGCAAATGGATGTATGCAAATGTAACAACTCAGAGTACAATTTTAGACAATCATTTAGAAGCAGTCATTCAGAAACGGTCAATCACATTCAATCAGTCAGAAAGATGTACACTCATGTATTCCATTTCAGTAACAAATTATTCACGAAATCAATCGCAAGTATCACACAAATCCAACCTAATTTAGAGTCACGATTACCCTCAGTCAAGCTTAGTTGAAGTAGGAACACATTGATTTGCAATTGCAATCAAATTGACTTAAATTCAGAATTTGGCGAGTTAGGGCCACACACTCGGGTGCAGCAATTCAGGCCTTGTGGGGGTCCAAACGCCCATGTGAAGGGTAGTACACGGCCGTGTGACAGAGGCACACGTCCGAGTGAAGTAGGGACACGGCTGTTTGAAAGGTCGTGTAACTCACTGTCCAAATTCGCTTAAATAAGGTACAGGCAAGCACGGCCGTGTGAAGGTGTCACACGCCCGTGTGGCCACTAGCCACAGCCATGTGTCCCATAACACACGCCCGTGTTGAATCCCTAGGCCCCAAATCAGTCACATGGTCATGTGTCCCGAAGCATAGGCTCGTGTGGGAACCCTAATTTTCAAAATTAGTTACATAGCCGTGTGTCCCATAACACACGCCCGTGTGGAAGCCCTAATTGCCCAAATCAGTCACACGGCCGTGTGTCCAATGGACACGGCCGTGTGGTTTCCAACAAAAATCCTCAAATCGGCCACACACCCATATGGCCAGGTCGTGTAGCACCAAAATTCATCCAAAAACCCTAGTTCCCAAATCCACAAGGCCGTGTGCCATGACACACGCCCGTGTGGCCGCTGGAGAGGTCACGAAACCACTCCAAAACAGCCCTAAAACATCGTTTTGGCCACCCAAACCGTTCCTAACCATTGCCTTATCAATAACCATCAGAAAGTGATGATTTCCCATCACTTCCATTGACTAAAAACCCAGAACCCACGAATAGCAAACAATAAAGCAAAACCGAACACAAACTTTGCAAAAACAAAATAGTGTAGTAAGAGTTTAAATCCCACACCTGTTTCAACGACGAAGAAAATGACAGATAAGCTGAAAATCAAAGCCCTTCGAACATCACAACACTATCGATTCAAAAATAAAGGGGAAGAAAACAAAAAAAGAAACAAAAACCCAGAAGAAGAAGAACAGAAATGAACGTGCAAAAGAAAGATAACCATAATAATAATAATAATAATAAGCAAAATTAATAAAATAATTATCTTAACTTAAAACATAAATAAATAAAACCTTTTCCAAAATGTCCACAGAAAGACTCGAACTTAGAACCTTGAGGTCTGCTAACACTCACTCAACCACCAGACCAACAGGCCCATTCTACCACTAAAATGCGCAACTAAACTCATATGTGTAGCCTCTTCACTGTCCCTATACTCAAATCCCAGAACCTCTAGGCCCAAAATTTGAGGTGTTACATCTGATCCTCTTGGTCATTCCACTAATTGGTTAAAACTGAATTGTATCACTACCACTATTTGTAAGGTATGTTTTTTTAAAGAAAACTTTTGTTAATGTTTTTTAATTATAATGATATTAAAACATTTAAAATAGATCTATAGATAAATGAATGGAGTATATTTTATGAAAAGATAATTAAAAATTGAAGCATGTTAAACTATATATGAAAGTAGAATGAGAGTGAGAATAACTAGTAGGAAATATAAATAATTAATGAGAATCTATACATTTATCTATTCCTTTTTTTCCTTTTAACAGTATATAAAATGCTTTGATATCTTTACCATCTTCAAAGCTCTCAAGAAATATTAAAGACCTCTCTCATGTATGAATTTTTAATTATTTTATCTATAAAAACTTTCAAACTTATTAAATATGATGAATGTTTAATATTTACTTTCTTTTACTTTGTTATTAGTTAATATAATATTCTTAGAAAATTCGTAAATAAATTTAAGAATAATTAATATTGTAAAATTTGTGTTCTCATATTATTAAAAGTTCATAAGTGTTAAAAAACACTCTAAAGATAATTAAAAGTGACTTTTTATAATTATAATTATAATTATTATGTTTTACCATAAGTTGTGCGAATTTTAAAAAAATTTAAGATCACGGTGCCCGCAGTGATCGCAATAGCATCCGTTATGTCCCCAACCGCGATAAACGTAACGCGATTGAAAACACGACTGCAACCACAATTTAAATCCCTGAACATAATAGTGAAATATTCACAAAATAGAGAGAAAATAACAAGAAAATAGCATTAAAACAACAACAAAAATGACAGATTTTTTTGTCCTTTTTGAATTCGGGCCGGACCCGAGCCAAAAATGCCTTAACTGAGGCCCGACCTATTTTTTAAATGAGTCTTTTTTTTTGCCCAAGCCTATTTTTTAGACCTATATTTTTGTTAAAATCCTCCCACTTTTAAAGCGAGCATTTAGGCCGGGCCGGGTAACTCGACCTATGAACAGGTCTAAGCTTTATTTTAACATTTTTTTAATACATTTAGTGTATTATATTTTTATAAAAAAATTATTTAAATCAAAACAAATCTAAAAAAATCAAATATGAACAAGCTAGATGGAGCCCGAATTTATCTTTCTTAAATTTGATCAAACTTAAACAAGAAAATAAACTCATTTTTTAAACCCAACCAAACCTAAAGTTAAAAAATTAATTTAGACAAACCAACCTATTATCCAAATGGTAATGAAAATCTTGTTATCCAAATTCCCTCTTTTTTTCCCTATAAATTGTGAAACCAAATTCAAGTTTCATTCTAACATCTCGAGAAAAAAGAAAACACCAATTCTCTTTTTTGATCAAACATTACTCATCTGTTCCATCTATGGCGGTGGTGTATTACAAGTTCAAGAGCTCCAAAGATTCCCATTCCCTTCCCATCGATGGTCCTTTCATTTCACTCTCCGATCACTCTCCGATTTCAAACACCAAATCTTCGCTTCCGAACGCTACGGTAATGGCAACGATTTCGATTTACTCATATCCGATTCCAAAATCGATCAAAAGTTGGCCAATGGCTTTTCTTTGATCCTCACAAACTCTTTCCTTTTGATCTGTCGTGTTCCTCGACCGCTTGGATTACCCGTCGCTATCGGCAGAGAAGAAAAACCTAATATCCAATGCAACTCACCATCTATTCTTGTGAAGGAGCAGCTTCAAGAACAAGGCTTCGATTTCGATGATTTCGGACTTGATTTTACTTCTATTTCCAACAACTCAATTGCGAAACCAGGAGATACCCATTGTAAAGAAACCAAAATCGACCATGGGTTTAAAATTTTATCTGTTAAAACCTTGGGGAAGTGGCGGAAAATTTCGCCGCAGAGTTATGTCTGGCATCGACCCAATGTGGGTGAACATTATATTCACCATTGTCCTACTAATGGTGACCCTAAATTTGATTGTAAAAGGGCTTCCAACACATCCGATTCGAGTTCTAAAAGCTCTGGGATTTCGTACGCTTCGATTTCAACAACTTCGAGTAGCTGTAAGTCCACGATAGTACCACTCGAACTTCACTGCCCTTTGTGCAAACAAGTAATGGAAGATGCTGCTTTGACGATGTGCTGTTTCGCTAGTTTCTGTGAAAAATGCGTGAGAGATCGCATTGTTTCAATGGAAACCTGTGTTTGCAGAAGACGAATAGTGGTTGATGATATTCTTCCTAATATGACTCTTAGAGATACTATCAACCGATTTCTGAATAATCAATCTGGAACTGAAACTTCCGCCATGAAAAGGAAGCTCGTTAACGCGGAGAATGAAGATGAGGAACAAAGGAAGAAGACAGAGTAGAGACCGGTAATTAAGGCAGGATAAATGAAGAACAGCAGCAAAAGCAAGACAACTTGAGAGATGTAAAAATGTTTCTACGTAAAAGGATAACTACTCATGCAATTGTAAAGAGTACATGTATTGCATTTTTCTTTTTGAATATAAGCAAATATTGGATTTATTTTTCTGTTTCTTTACTACTCTTACTTTTATCCTCTTTCCAAATCCAATTAATATGTTAAATATTTATCATGTTACTTGTTTATAAATAGCTGGATAAATTATATAATTAATCAGCGTGTTACTATTTTGATCATAGTTGGTTACGTATGAGGAAAGATTAATACTCTCATAATACCCAAAATTGGTATCTAGTTGATTACTTGATGTCCTAACGTTGATAATTGAAAATTCGAAGAGCATTTAAAATACGATCCCCACTTTGCATGATGTTATTTAATTAAAATATCACTAACTAAATTAAATTTTGTAGAGAAGGCTTTATTTTGAGTTAATCGAGAAGAAAAGATCATGCCCTATAAGTTAGGGCACGGTGTCTCGAATCCTCGAAAACAATAATAATCGCCATTTGATTATTACCTAAATTCTATGTGTTTTCATTTTAAACAGGATATTTGATTACTTCGATTTAAGGAGAAAATCATACTCCGTAAGTTAGGAGCACGACCTCTCAGATTCCCAAATAAAGAGTATTAACTCGGTCCTAAATTATTGTTTTATGCGCTTATGCCAAAAAAAGGATAAGTGTATGTAGCAATATATACAATGTATGATCATGACAAAATTATGGTATTAACAAAATAACAATATAAATAATGAAATAAAATGACAATACTTTAGAAAAATACAGGGACTTAGAGGGCAATTATCTCAACCACATTTACACGTGCCATTCCCTCAGTGGGTCAATAGTGGGTCAGGGGACTAAATTGCATAAGAAAAAAATAAAAGGGAAAAAATAGAAGTAAAATAGTGAACTGTAGGACGAAATTGGAAAATAGAGAAAAAGCGGAATGACCAAAATGGCAAGTTGACCCTTCCCTTTAAGAACACGCATATCTTGAGGGGTTTGGGTCGGATTATCGGGTCAGGTTCAAAAGTCATTGTTTTGGGCGTCTGAAAGTCAAGCCCAAAATGGCGTCGTACCAGGACCCTTTATAAGCCAAAAAGTTCAAAAAAAAAATCATTTCTCATTCGTTTTAAAAAAAAAACTTTTCTTCTCTCTTTTTTTCTCTCGAGCCTCCTTTATGTTCAGCCATCGGGCTATCATGGCTCTGCCATGGCCACCGATCATCGGTCGAAAATTCTCCAAAATACCCTTTTTGACCCCCTTTTCACATGGAACCCTGATCCAGGCTAAAATTCCCCAAAAAGTTTGGTCAAAATCCGACTGAAAGGAAAGAAACCTTTCAGTTTCTTCCCTTTCCGACAAGGTCCTCAATGGAACCCCAGGGGATTCTGAGGCTTCTCGAGTCGGAGATGGGTTCCTACGATAGCGCGAACAGAGACATGTAAAAAAAACTTAACCTTTTGTTTGTTTGTTTGTTTTTATGTTTGCGTCGAAAATAAAAATAAAGGAACAACCTTTTTAAGAACTTTTTTTTTGTATTCTATTAATCTCTGGTGTGTAAAATACATATTATTTTTGTTTGGCTTTTATAGCCGAATCAAAGTACAATTTTATTTTTTTTCTTTCTTTATTTTTTTGTTTGTTCACTGTCTTTGTTTTGTTTCCCTATATTCTTCTTTTTGTCATCTTTATCTTTTTGCAGGTGGTGGTGGGGCTGAAGTCAATGGCGATGGAGGTAGAGAAGGTGTCAGACATCACGCTTGCCGACGTGGCGAGGCTAGGATGCAGGAGGGGCTTAGAGTTAGCTAGGGTTTCCAAACAAAAAATTAGGTTTTGGGCTTTCAGGCTTTTTTTTGTATTTGGGCCAATCTATTTTTGTAAATGGACTTAGTATTATTGGACTTTTTATTTTTTGGTTTTTGTTTGGGCCGGATGAATTTAGGCCACTATAATCAAAACTTACATGCTTTATCAGTGTGATATGCATATTTTGGCTGACCAATCTATCTTCGGCGAACTTCCTTATGCATTAGACATATAAACGCAAATACGTCATCAGTTATACTTATCGTATAGGCTCTCGATTTATTTCATGGCTAACTTCAGATCTTTTGAAACAATATTACATTTCCTTATCTTTTAAAACGACAGAGATATTTCTCCAAAAGGATACTCATATAGAGCCGACTTCCTACCATTTTACTCTTCGAATGACAGATCCTCCTTCATCTCAAAATGGCTATTCACAGACTCTCATCCTTGGCGAATACCTTTTTACTCATTTTTCTTTGGCGAAATTTGTACTGAGTTTATCACTATCCATCTACCAATCAATTATTACCATAGATCAAAGCCAACTAATTCCCCTACTGACAATGAACTACTCACATTATTCAGAAGAATTCCTATACACCTCTATTAAAAAACTCAAGAATACCCAGATGACATACATTTCCTATTCCATACAATTTCAGATTGAAACATAGAGCTATTCAGATAAAGTGGATACTTGATAATTCAGATTTCATTTTCACATAACACAGACAAAACTCAGATCGTCAAACCCTTATATCTTTCTTAATTACGAATATGCCAATTCTCTAACTGGCGAATTACTATGGCAGATCCTTTGTATGCAAATTTTCCCAACTTGCCACAAATTTGGTGTATTCCTGGCTTTGCTCCTCATGACATCCTCTTTTGGCCAACAAAACTCTTCAAAAACTTAGTGAGTTAAAAGCATAATATAACACCCTTAACCCGTCTTCATCGGATTTAGGTTTCAAAGTATTATGGCACATAACGAAACAAATTACACCATAAAACCTTTCAAATTATAAATTAAATACCTAATATTCAAACTACAACTCATTCATAGCAAATTTACACTTACGGTCCTTAAACCGAGCTTATGGGAGCTTAAAAATAGTTTGGGAATGAACACCCCTAACCTGTGTTCGATGCCGGATTAGGGTTTGTAACGCCCTCACGCCCGAGACCGTCGCCAGAGTCAAGCTTGAGGTGTTACTAAACTTAATTCATCAATTTAACAGCTCAAACAATTTATTTTTAAAACTTCCAGACAAGCTGGCAATCTGCGTTATAGTCGCTTAAAAATTCATATCTCAAATTTCGAAACTCAAAATCCAATTCCGTAAATGTTTCCTGAAACTAAACTCATATATCTATCTACTAATTTTTTTCTATAATTTTTGGTCTAGCCAATTAGTACAGTTTATTAGTTAAAGGCTCCCCTATTTCAGGGTTCGACTACTCTGATCCCTGTGTATTACGAATCAGATATCTCCCTGTACAGAGTTTCAATGACTATGATGTTTGTTTCTTATAAAACTAGACTCAATAAGGATTTCATACATGTAAAACAAAACTCCTAATTGTTTTCTTTTACAATTTATAGTGAATTTTTAAAGTCAGAACAGGGGATATAGAGATCACTTTGACCCTGTTCCACCAAAACTTAAATATCTCACAAAATATAACTCATATACTGTTTTGTTTCTTTCATATGAAAATGGACTCATCAAGCTTCGATTACATATCTTATTCATCATTTAATTCCATTTCTACTATTTTTAGTGATTTTTCAAATTCACATCACTACTGCTGTCTGAATCTATTTTATGGTAAATTTTATCTATTTCATGGTTTCCATAGATTAGCTAGCAATTTGACATACATAACTCCAAATATGATCATGATTAGCCATTCCAATGGCTAATCATTATCAAGCTTATTTCCATACCACTCAATAACCATATCATAAGACCATATATACAAAATGATTATAATGCTATACATGCCATACCCAAAATATACAAGCCATTATGCCAAGATGGTATACGGATAGTGTGAGCGAGCCTCCGACCGTTCCCGATTTCCTAGCTGACTTGTCAAAACTACAAGGAATGAAAAGGAGGGAGTAAGCATAAATGCTTAGTAAGTTCACATGCAAATAGCAAGTAACATAACCATATAAGCAAACATAAAACATCATTTGCATAATCATCACCAAGACATTCATATCATATTTTCATTTATCATCTTACCATATTGTTGTTATATTGAGTTTTCAACCCGAGGGTTAAGTACATACCTGTTCAAAGTATCCATTTCACAACACTTACCAAAATGTCTCTTTCATCTCGAGTATTCCTCCATTTGAATAGAACTTTACCCGTTGAACACATCAGAATATAATTCTTAAGTGCCACATATGTAGCCAAGCTACCATGTAACCCGCCCATAAGTGAACTCGGACTCAACTCAATGAGCTCGGATGCCTAGTTACATCTCACGAACTCGGACTCAACTCAACGAGTTCGGACATTAGCATCCATAAGTGAACTCGGACTCAACTTAACGAGTTCGGATGCCCAAATATCCCAGTGACATGTCACTTGTATCCTAATCCATTCCTAAGGTTCAATAGGACCTTTTTCCCAATCATGTGTCTCAACCATCTTCTACGGAATGCCGATACCGATACTCGGTAGTATTTCACATTTTCCAAGTATATCACATAATTTGACATATTATCAAACAATTATCAAAAGTATAATATTTCATAATAATTATCATATTATTTAAATAACATTAAAACATTTAAAATAATAACTATGTTACCAACATTTACATATGAACTTACCTCGTATGCGAAAATGGCTACTTTTACCATTTCGTCCACAACTTGGTATTTTTCCCATTTTAGCCCGAATTTTAGTTTTCCTTGCTCTATCATTTAAAATATAGTCTAATTAGGACTCACATTATTAAAATTGACCCAAAATCATATTTTGGCAAAATTACAGTTTTGCCCCTAAACTTTTACATATTTAACTTTTGCCCCAAAGCTTGTAAAATAAACTTCAGCCTATTTTCTTATGTTTTATGACATGCTGATCGTTTTTCCCTTCTATAGCAACATCATATTCTCACTCTAACATGTACTTATGACTATTAGGTATTTTTACCGATTAAGCCCTTTTACTCGTTTTCACTTAAAACCGAGTAGCACAAGTTGTCTAACATAATTTAAAACCTCATATTCTATCATAAAACACCAAAATACACAAATTTAACCTATGGGTATTTTTCCAATTATGAACCCTAGGTTGAATTATTGCTAGCATAAGCTAAATCAAGTTACCGGGACTCCAAAAACGTAAAAAAACATTAAAAACGAGGCTAGAACGGACTTACAATCGAGCTTGGAAGCTTGAAAAACCCTAGCCATGGTTTCTCATTTCTATATTCGGCCATGGGGTTGAAGATGGACACATTTGGGTTTTAAAATTTGTCTTTTAATTCATTTTACCCCTAAATGACCAAAATGCCCTTTTTACTATTCTTTAAATTTTTACCCTTCCAAGCCCATTTTTGTCCAGATTTTTTTAGAAATTAGTAAAATTACTCTTTCAAGACCTCTAATTAATAATCTAATTCAATTTTATGCAAAATGCTTCTAGAACACAAGTTTTGCAATTTATTCAATTTAGTCCCTAACTTCAAATTAAGCACTTTATGCATAGAATTTCTTCACGAAATTTTCACACAATCATGCAATCATATCATAGACCTCAAAATAATTATAAAATAATTATTTCTATCTCAGATTTGTGGTCTCGGAACCACCATTCCGACTAGGCCCAAAATCAGGATATTACAGGGTTACAGAGCATTACAGGGTTACAGAGCATTACAGTGCATAATAGAACATTAAAAATTGAAACATAAATCAACATGCATTTCACACATTTATATTTCATAATGTAATCTAAATATAATAAAAATACTTTTACAGTCCTTAAATCGAGCTTGATTGACCCCAAAAATAATTTGGAAACAATCAGGGACTTATTCAAAGCGAATAAAAAATTTCAAGCAAAATATGAAAAATTTTTGAAACAGGAGTCACACGGCCGTGTATCCAGTCGGTGTGACATAGCCCAGGTCATGTGAACATTCGAAGTAGAGAAACATGACCATGTCCTAGCCCATCTATATATTCGAAGTTAGGTTACAACTGTGTCGTAGGTCGTCTGCCAGAACGTGTTCGGGTTTGTTTTAAGAGGCACGGTCATGTCGCAGGCCATGTGAAACCTGCACTTAAGATATAAATGACACACGGCTGTGTGAGGTGACCGTGTGTGGCATACGACCACGTGACAGCTCGTGCCTCTAGCCTTGTACAGCACAAATTGCCCATAAAACAAGCCATTTCAAACATCATTTCTTACCCATCAAACAATACCATCGATAACTACTTTCACATGCTTAAATCACATTAAAAATCACCCAAAACATGTCAAGAACCATTTAACATATACCTAACCAATGTGCCATTTAAAGGCACCACATTTCACATACACGATCTTAGACTCATTCAACATCTTAAAATTCTAGTTTAAACCTATGTCAACCATGCTAAATAGCCATTCCAAGACATGTCATTATACCATATAATACCTACTATCTATGGAGTATGCATAAGGTTCATCCACTCATACTTGTACATATTATTCACATGTCATCTTTTAACATCATTAACCACAACAAGCTTAGCACAACTTAAATAAGCCAAATCACTGAAATAACTTCTTTAACCCTATTACATGCTATTTATAACCATTATCCAAAACAACCAAAACTACCAATATGGCGAATGGATAGTGTGATAATGCTCTGACAAGATTCCAATCGATCGAGCTTTCTCATGATCTACAAACAAAGAAAAAAACTATATAAACAACTAGTGCTTAGTAAGCTTGTATAAAGGAAACTTAAACTTATCAAACATATTAAATTAAACAATAAAGATACTTTCATCATGTCATATGACAAACTTCCTTTCCTATACACACCACCTCATAAGGTTAATAAGTATAACATCACATATAAGTTTCAAGCAAATCATGACATATACGTAACAAGCATTTAGGCTTTATATATCATCCATCACGTATATATCCATTACACATTCTTCTTATTTGAATCCACATAGTTCGTAGATAATAAGTAACTTAGCATCTATGAAACATAACATAAATTAAGAAATGAATTACATGCATATTTCATCCATCACATGATAAATTCTTATCTTTTACATTTCATATGAACATTAGTAACATTTAGTTTTTATACAGGTCTTTCCATTAACCTTTACTTACCAATTGAACGATATAGAATAACATCGGATACTCGGGAACACCTTTCCATATAACCATAACCTTTTCAATAATGCTCATACGAGCTGTGAAATGGGTCTGCTCACACAAGTTGTGGGTCGAGATGTTAGTTACACAATGCTGCTCAGACGAGCTATGGAGAATCCACAACAAATGTAAGACCTCAATCATCGGTAGGACATCCAGGACCAGCACCCAAAACATATAATCCCTAATGAAATGTCGTTTTTATCCTAAGTTTTCAGAGGTTCAAACAGGTCTCTTTCCATATCCTTATCTATGACCTTCATTTTCACATTAGCATTTCAATATTTTTCTATAAAATTCTCATTTTCCATACGTAACTTTAATTCCCTTTTCGATATAATATCTCATATAACCATTCATGAAATTTACATGTTCTTAAATTCAGCACTAACTCACTTTAATCATTAAATTTAATTAACTATGTAATACATAATAATCAATCCAAAATTAACTTACCTTAATTATTCAATAGCAATTAACAATTTTACCATTAATGAATGATTCAACATACAAACTTACCTGAACTCATAACAACTTCTAAGACGCTCAAACCATTCTTCTGCTAATTTTATTTTTCCGCGATTTGTGTCTACTTGAGTTGTTTATTAATCTAGATAAATATTTTCATTCAACCCTATTCCAACATTTGAAATAATCAATTTAACTTATAACCCTTAATAATAAAAATTTATAAAATTGTTTTTAAAATTTACCTTTTATGCAATTTAGTCCTAAGCTCGAAACTTACAATTTCACCATTTTTAACCATCAATTGTGTTAGCCAATTTTTACCCAACCTTCTAAAAGCCCATATTTACAAAAAAAATTATAATATTTTCCTTGAATTATACCATTTTCATAAAGAAGTCCCTAAACCTTAAAATCATAAAAAATTACTTAACAAAATATGTTCATTTAACAACCAAACTCAACAATCTACCATAAAACTTCAAAAACATTCATCCATGACACACTTTATAGCATTTAACATTTTTACAATTTGACCCTCGAGTTAACTAGATTAAACTAGTACGAGCTCAAAAACATAAAAATTATTAAAAACGAGGCAAAAATTACTCAGCATGCATGAAGAATCAAGCTTGGCCGAATGCTTTGGTTTCTTATCCATGGTAATTCGACTATTTACATCACTTGGAGAACATGACATTGTTTTCATCTTTATTTTAACTTAATTTATTAATTAATTACCATTTTGACCTTTTAATAACCTTAAAAATGACAAAACCTTGCTCATCATTGTCCACTATCAATATACATGGTATAATTACCCACTAAATCCTCTAATTTAAAATTTCATAGCCACGTGACTCCTTTAACATATAGAATTTAACTTTTGCATCTTTTACAATTTAGCCATTTTCACTCAATTAATTATTTAAACATTAAAATTTCTTAACCAATTTTTAATATTATTCTAATAATGCTTCATAGATATTTAAAAAAAATAGTTACGAGCTCGATTTATAGAAACAATATCCCGATACCTCATTTTCTAAACCCACTTGACTTAGGGACACACCACTTAAACTTAGTTATTCATTAAAATAACATAATTTACCAAATCAAAATCATATAATAAAAAAGAGGTCCCAAAACCACTGTTTCCGACACCACTGAGAAACGGGCTGATACAGGGAACAATCAAGGACCAATTTGAATCAAATCAGAAAAATATGGAAAAACTTGAAATTTTTGGAAAGATAAGTCACACAACCGTGTGATAAAGCCTAGATTGTGTGGCTTAGAAACATGGTTGTATGGCCAAACCATGTACAATTCGAAGAATGGGTCACATGGACGTGTTGCAACCCATGTACAAATCAAAATAGGGTCATATGGTCATGTCCTAGACCATGTGAGTATTCGAAATGAGGTCACAGAGCCGTGTCACTAGGCCGTGTAACTTTCTGTGACCGTATGGACAAACCTGCACCTAAAATTAAAATCACACACGGTCGCGTGGTGTGACCGTGTGTGGCACATGGTCGTGTGACAGCCCGTGTCCTAGGCCGTGTGCTCTTAAAATTGCTTCCAAAACAAGGCAAAACAACACCAATTCCTTAGGTACCAAGCCAAAACCAAATCATCCATAAACATGCTTTCTAATACATATAATCAAGCCTAGAACATATCAAATCATTCAACCTAAGTGCCTAACCAATATGCCATCATTTGGCACCACAAATCATACACCAAATTAATTCAATTTCAATGCTACAAGTTCACATTCCATCCCACCATATCCTATTTACTTTCAAGAGACATAAACAAAGTGGCCAAAAACACATAGACATAGACATTTTTCAAGCGAAAAACCAAAGTCATATATATACAAGTAGGTTAGAAGTGAGTTCAAACCACATCATAATTTGCAAAATAGCACAAAAGCTCCTAGTATGTGTTGTTCTAACATACCAAAATGATGGACGAATAGTGTGTATGTCCTCTGACAAGGTTCCAACTGTTCGAGCTTTTCGATGATCTACAAGAAAAGTAAAACAACTATGATAAGCAACTAAATCTTAGTAAGCTCATATAAATCTTAAATGTAAACTTACCAAATAGGCTCAATTTATATAATTCATGCATAATTCCATTGGCATGCTCATGGGATTATTCATTTCCTAATTACAAAACCAATCTCACAAGTTAGTGAGTTCAATAATAAAACATAAAATCTATCCATTTCATGAAACATATATTTGGAACATATCCATATACATACAACCCTTTCCATTTCATTCATTAAGATTACATAAAATATCTTGTAATTACAATTATTTGATTAGGCTTTACTTACCTGTTGAGCTAAATGAAACAATGTCGGATACATGGGAACCATGCTCACATAAAGTGTGTCTGAATCTGTAAACATATCTGTAATGCTCACATGAACTGTTGGTAGGGATGTAAAACTACACGATGTTGCTCACACGAGGTGTGGAGAATCTGCAACAAATGCATGACCTCAGCCATCAGTAGGACACCCAAGACCAGCACCTAAAACTGTATAACCCCTAATGGCATGTCATTTGTATCCTAGTATTCACTAGGTTCAAATGGGACACATTACATGTTCAAATTCTTTAACTTCATTATGTTATACCTTGCCAATTATACATCCATGCAACTCATATTTCAAACATAATCATCAATTTGATTAACACTATAATCTAATCCAATTCACTAGTTAACATTTAATAATCAACTAAATTTATATAAAGCACAACATTAATCAACAATCCAACCAAAATAATAATTAACCAACTAAATCAATATCCGAACTTATGGAAACAAAAACAGTTACGAGTGCAAAGCCGACGACTAATAAGTTTATTCGTTCCTTGATCTAGATACTAAGTTTCATTCAATTAAATAAGTCAAATAATTAATTTATACTTATAGGCCCTTTTATTATCAATTTAAAAAATTACCCCAATATTTTACCCTTTCTGCCCCTAAACTCGAAACTTGCAAATTAACCACTTTTAATCACCATTGATGTTAGCTGAATTTCCAAGAAACACTCTACAGCCCATATTTATCATGTTTTTACAAAAACTCCATGAATTTTTACTATTTTAACAATTAAATCCCTATACATTAAAATTACTAAAAATCACTTACCAAAATAATCATATTAAGCTATCAATATCTTGAATCTATCAACTTGGTTCACAAACACTCTTAAATCATTCATGGTAAGTCCCTAAACTTTTAACAATTTTACAAATTAACCCCCAGGCTAGCTAGATTAAGCTAAATCAATATCAAAAACATAAAAATCATTAAAAACGGAATAAAAAATCACTTACATGCATGAACAAGAGTTGATTGAAGCTTTCTAAATTCTCTAACGGTGGATTTAGATATGGGAAATATGAAGGAAGAAGATGATAATTTCAAAAAGGAGAACTAATCTATCATTTTCGTCCAAAACAGAGAACTTTCTTCCAGGGCGATACTTTCAAAAACCCGAAATTCAATGTCTTTTCTTTTCAAATCAGCGTATGATTTCTGATGACCTGAAGCAGCTTTTAAGCAATCTCATATCACTTTCACTTTTTCTTCAGTTTCATGAATCAAATCGGTACCCAAAAGCTTTTTCTTACTTAGCTCAGTCCAGTATAATGGAGTTTTACATTTTTTACCATACAAACCCAACCAAACCTAAAGTAAAAAATTTAATTTAGATAAACCGACCTACTATTATCAGGAAACCAAATGCTAATGGAAGTCTTGTTATCCAAATTCCCTCTTTTTTTCCCTATAAATTGTATAAACCAAATTCAAATTTCATTCTAACGTCTCAAGAAAAAAGAAAACCCCAATTCTCTCCTTTCATCAAACATTACTCCTCTGTTCCATCCATGGCGGTGGTGTATTACAAGTTCAAGAGCTCCAAAGATTCCCACTCCCTTCCCATCGACGGTCCTTTCATTTCACTCTCCGATTTCAAGCACCAAATCTTCGCTTCCAAACGCTACGGTAATGGGAACAATTTCGATTTACTCATCTCCGATGCCAAAACCGATCAACAGTTGGCCAGTGGCTCTTCTTTGATCCTCGAAAACTCTTGCCTTTTGATCCGTCGTGTTCCTCGACCGCCTGGATTACCCATCGTTATTGGTGGAGAAGAAAAACCCAATATCCAAACCAACTCACCATCTGTTGTTGTGAAAGAGGAGCTTGAAGAGCAAGGCTTCGATTTCGATGATTTCGGAATTGATTTTACTTCTATTTCCAACAACTCAATTGCGAAACCAGGAGATACCCATTGTAAAGAAACCAAAATCGACCATGGGTTTAAAATTTCATCAGTTAAAACCTTGGGGAAGTGGCGGCGAATTCCGCCACTGAGTTATGTTTGCCGTCGATGCAATGTGGGTGGACATTATATTCACCATTGCGCTACTAATTGTGACCCTAAATTTGACCGTAAAAGGGCTTCCAACACATCCGATTCAAGTTCTAAAAGCTCTGGGATTTCGTACGCTTCGATTTCAACAACTTCGAGTAGCTGTAAGTCCACGACAGTACCACCCGAACTTCACTGCCCTTTGTGCAAACAAGTAATGGAAGATGCAGCTTTGACGAGGTGCTGTTTCGCTAGCTTCTGTGAAAAATGCGTGAGAGATCGCATTGTTTCAATGGCTACCTGTGTTTGCAGAAGACGAATAGTGGCTGATGATATTCTTCCTAATATGACTCTTAGAGATACTATCAACAGATTTCTGGATAATCAATCTGGAACTGAAACTTCCGCCACGAAGAGGAAGCTCGTTAACGCAGAGAATGAAGATGAGGAACAAAGGAAGAAGATGAAGAAGACAGAGCAGAGACCGGTAATTAAGGCAGGATAAATGAAGAACAGCAGCAAGAGCAAGACAAGTTGATAGATGTAAAAATGTGTAGGTTGTACGTAAAAGTAAAACTATTCATGCAATTGTAAAGAGTATATGTATTGCATTTTTCTTTTTGAATATAAGCAAATATTGGATTTATTTTTCTACTGTTACTTTTATCCTCTTTCCAAATCTAATTAATATGTTAAATATTTATCATGTTACTTTAAATTATACAATGGTAGCCTCGTATAACCATGATAAAAATAATTACAATTTCATAAATATTTTAATCACTACTTGAATCAATATATGGATGTTTGACAAAAACTTTAATCAATATTTTATTTTTATTTTTTTTTATATTTCAATATTCAACCAAGTGGCCCTTGTTTAAAAAAATTTTAATTTTTATTGTTTTAACTATTAATTAAAGACAAAATTTTTAATCTCCATTCATATAATATTCATATAATTTCCGAAAGTAAATGCATCAAATAATAATAGCATCTTATTTTGCTAGTATATAGTTAATATTCATATAGGTAGTGCTCCACTTCACTCCACTTCAACTTACAATTTATTTTAGTTCGATCCATTAAATCTTATGATTTTTTTCTATAAAATGGAAAAATCGATGCTATGGGCCCTATTGGTAAGTTGATAAAAGATAGCAAAAAAGAGGGATATAATTTCCATGAGTTGAAAAGGCTAAATCAAACCAATAATACTATTGGAACCAATTTTGTTGTCATCAATTTCTTTTCATTTTTGTTCAGCCCTAGACCCTAGTTTTCTACACGGGGTTTCAAGGAATGGGCAACCCTTGCTTTTTACACAAGGCTTAAAGAAATGGCCGCATTACATATGAACCCATACCTAATCATATAAATAACACTACACCATATTAATGATTTAAACATAACACTGTAGAACCATACTACCTACTAAGGATCGGACGGCCAACAATTCAAACATTTGACCTCAGCTATTATACATGAACAGCTAAAAATACCATTCCCTGAATATCACAGAGACTCACTTTCATTTCTGACCTTTCTTTTTCCACAAGTCTCCAAACATTTTGATCCCGGAGCCCTTTCGTTTTTCAGTTCGGAAACCATCACCATCATCATCATCCAAGCCAAGTGATCCAACATAACCTGTGTGCATACCACTGAAATGAATTTTATCCATAGAGCTACATCTGTTGGAGAGCCTCCCATTCGTTTCCTCACCTCCACAAAGAATAGCTGTAGCAGCATCTGCTGCTTTTCTCCATTGTTCTGTTTGTACCCTTAGCTTCTTCATCTCTTCTTCCAATGCTTCCTTTCGCCCTTCTACAGATCGGAGTTTTTCCATCAATTGAGCTGCCAATTTTTTACTTGCTTCTAGCTCTTGTTTAACTAGTCTCAAACTGTTGTGCGGAAGCGTGTGAAAGAGTAAAATTATTGTACTAAAAATCACACTAAGTTCAATTCCCAGGAAAGAGAGGTGGATCGCAAGGATCGCTTAAGTACCAGGTCTTTCCTAGCCAGAATATCCCTCAATCGTAATTTAATAGCACAATAAATCACTACAATCACACACACAATTCATGCAGAATAATACAATAAAGAACACAAGAATTTAACGAGGTTCAGCAAATTTTGCCTACGTCCTCGGGTACTACCAAATATATTTCACTCCAAAATACAAGTGAGAATTTACAAAGAGAGAGAGAGAAAACAATGCCTTAAGTAGAGAATGGCAAGTTTTAGATACAGAATGAGAGATGGTTATGCCTATTTATAGTTGAGGTTCAGGGATCAACTTGCAAAGTCACTTTACAATTAGGGACCATATATTGCAAATATCTCAGATTTTATTATGCCAATATCTCGATACCCATATCTTTGACTTTCCAATATTTGATACCCATATCTTTGACTTTCCAATATTTGATGCCCATATCTTTGACTTTCTATTATTTGATACCCATATCTTTGATTTTCCATAAATATGGATAATTCCCAATAATCTCCACCTTGAAGATTTGATTCGAGTAATCTTATCTTCACACAATTCTCTCTGCCTTTGTCAACAACACTTGATAGTGCCTTCTTCAACTGTTAAACATGCAGAATATTGATCAAGTTCAAACAATGTTCGAACTTAATTGTTGTTACCACCTTGGTCATCATATCTGCGGGATTATCTGCAGTCTTAATCTTCTGAAGGTGAATTTTCCCCTCATCAATAATTTCCCGCACAAAGTGGAAACGTACATCGATATGCTTTGTACGTGCATGATAGACTTGATTCTTTGCTAAATGAATAGCACTTTGACTATCACAATACACATTAATATGCTCCTGGACCAATCCCAAGGTTTTAACCATACCTTGTAACCAAATAGCTTCCTTTACAGCCTCTGTTACAGCCATGTATTCAGCTTCTGTGGTTGACAACGCAACTGTAGACTGCAGTGTAGACTTCCAACTTATTGGTCCTCCAGCAAGAGTAAACACATAACCAGTGGTTGATCTTCGTTTGTCCAAATCACCGGCATAATCAGAATCAACGTACCCAACAACACCTTTACCAAGTGTAGTATCCTGCTTGAACAGTAATCCAATATCCATGGTCTTATGAATATACCGTAGAATCCATTTCACAGCTTGCCAATGTCATTTTCCAGGATTATGCATATACTTGCTCACTATACTAACTGCCTGTGAAATGTCGGGTCTTGTACACACCATTGCATACATCAAGCTACCCACTGCATTAGAATACGGAACTTGCAACATGTATTCTCGTTCCGTATTCGTCGAAGGAGATAGTTGTGCAGAAAGCTTGAAATGAGAAGCCAACGGGGTACTTACAGGTTTTGTCTGCTCGTTCATGCCAAACTGCTGTAGTACCTTTTTCAAATACTGCTTCTGAGACAAGCTAACTCTATCATGAGCTCTATCTCTCCATATTTCCATGCCGAGAATCTTTTTAGCTTCTCCTAGATCTTTCATCTCAAACTCGAGATTGAGTTGAGTCTTCAATCTTTCAATCTCAACTTTGCTCTTAGATGCTATTAGCATATCATCAACATATAAGAGCAAGTATATGAAAGTTCCTTATTGTAGCTTCTGAAAATACACGCAATGATCAAATTTACTTCTTGTGTACCTTTGCCCTTTCATGAACTGATCAAATCGCTTGTACCACTGCCTCGGAGATTGCTTCAATCCATAAAGTGACTTTGTCAGTTTGCAAACCCAATTTTCTTTTCCAGCAACCTTGAATCCATCTGGCTGAGTCATATAGATTTCCTCTTCCAAATCACCGTGTAAAAACGCGGTCTTCACATCAAGCTGAACTAGTTCAAGATCATATTGCGCAACCAAGGCTAGCAAAATCCGAATAGACGAATGCTTCACAACTGGAGAAAACACTTCATTGTAGTCTATTCCTTCTTTCTGAGCGTAACCCTTTGCTACTAATCTAGCCTTGTATCGAATTTCATTTTTATCAGGAAATCCTTCCTTCTTTGCATATACCCATTTGCATCCAATTGCCTTCTTTCCCTTGGGTAGTGTCACCAACTTCCAGGTCTTATTTTTATGAAGAGACTGCATTTCTTCATTCATTTCTTGCTTCCACTTTACCCCATCAGGGTTATTTATTACTTCTGTGTAAGTAGAAGAAACATCATCATCTGTAATTGGAAGTGCATAGGCCACTATATCATCAAAGCGAGCAGGCTTACGAATCTCTCTTCTTGGCCTTCTATATGCAATTGAATCTTGTTGCTGTAGAGATTCTTGGGTAGGAACCTCTTCATCATTTGTCCCTTCAATATTAGCTGGATCATCGTTAACCTTTTCAAGCTCCACCTGCTGCAAAGTACTACTGGTTTTGTCATCCTTTTGTGAATCCTTCTACTTCAACATGGTTGATTCATCAAAAGTCACATCTCTACTGAAAACAATCTTCCTTGTATCAGGACACCAGAGACGATATCCTTTTACTCCATCAGTTATACCTAAGAATAATGCTTTCTTTGCTCTTGGGTCTAACTTAGATTCTTTTACATGATAATATGCAATGGAACCAAATACATGCAAAGAATCATAATCAGTAGCAGATTTACCAGTCCACATCTCCATAGGAGTTTTTCCATTTATTGCAGCTAATGGCAAACGGTTAATTAGATGGCACGCATATGTAACTGCCTCAACCCAAAATTCTTTGCCCAATCCAGCATTGGACAACATACATTGAACTTTCTCCAGTATAGTTCGATTCATTCGTTCTGCCACCCCATTTTGCTGTGGTGTATCCCGAACAGTGAAGTGTCGCACAATGCCCTCATCTTGGCATACTTGTAGAAATGGATCATTTTTGTACTCAGTACCATTATCTGATCGAAGTCGTTTGACCTTTCGACCAGTCTGAGTCTCCACCATCTTCTTCCATTTCAGAAATGCATCCAAGACTTCACTTTTTCTTTTCATTAGATACACCCATACTTTTCTTGAATAATCATCAACAAAAGTAACAAAATAGTGCATACCTCCCAAAGAAGCTACTTTGGTAGGTCCCCACACATCACTGTGAACGTAGTCTAGAATTCCTTTCGTATTGTGAATTGCTGGACCAAATTTTACCCGCTTCTGCTTGCCCAGAACACAATGTTCACAGAATTCCATTTTGCAAGAATTTGCACCTTTCAATAAGCCTTGCTTCACCAATGTCTGCAAAGCTTTTTCACCAGCATGTCCCAATCGCATATGCCATAATCTGGTAGCCTCTGAATCTACATCTTTTGTAGAAACTGTTGATGTTGATCCAATAACTGTACTTCCATTTAAAAAATACAAGTTATTTCTTCTTGTGCCTTTCATCACCGTCAGTTGCCCAGCTACTACTTTTAGTAATCCATCTCTCAAAGTGATTGTGAGCCCTTTAGATTCTAGGGCACCTAATGAGATGAGATTTTTCTTCAGGCTAGGTACGTAGCGAACATCTGTCAAGACTTGGATTGAGCTGTCGTGATTCTTCAATTAGACTGTACCCACTCTCATTGTCTTACAAGCACTATCATTTCCCATAAGAACAATTCCACCTTCTAGCTCTTTAAGACTAGAAAACCAGTCCTTATTAGGACACATATGGTAAGTACATCCTGAATCTAAAATCCACTCATCCGTTTGACATGCCATTGCCATGCCAACCAAGCTAAAGTCTGACTCCTCATCATGCTCCGCTACACATGCATTAGAAATAGCCTTGCCCTTTTGTAGCTTAGGACAATTCTTTTTCCAATGCCCTTTTTCACGGCAAAAGGCACATTCATCTTTGGCGGGTCTCCCTTTGGACTTTCCCCTTCTACCAGATTTGCTGCTGTGTGAACGACCTCTTACTGTTAAGACTTCTGCGGTTGTATCTCTGTGATCTCTTTTATCTTTCTTTCGAGTCTCAGATCTATACAACGAACTACAGACTGCATCAAATGTGATCGTGTCCTTCCCATGAAGCAATGTGGTGGTAAGATGATCATATTCATCAGGAAGGGAATTCAATAACAATAATGCCTTGTCTTCATCTTCAAATTTCTCATCCAAATTTAGCAAGTCTGCTAAAATTTTATTGAATGAGTTCACATGGTCATTCATCGACATACCGGGTGTATACGTGAATCGATAAAGTTTCTTTTTCATATAAAGCCTATTTTCAAGACTTTTTGTTAGAAACTTTTCTTCCAGTGTATCCCACAACTTCTTCGCTGATGTCTCCCTCATGACAGAGTACTTCTGCTCTTTGGCCAAACATAGGCGAATTGTTCCACATGCCTGTCTATTGATCTTGGCCCACTCCTTGTCATCCATCTTGTCAGGTTTTTCTTCAAGGGCTATATCCAGCTCTTGCTGACATAAGGCATCCAGGATCTCACATTGCCACATACCAAAATTATTGGTACCATCAAATTTCTCTACTTCAAATTTCGCATTGGTCACAGTAGTCTTTGACGATGACTTTTCCATTTTTTTCTCCTTAATCCCAACTACAGTACGTGAACAGTGCCGTGAACGATCGTATTCCCCAAGTACGAATCTAGCTCTGATACCAATTGTTGTGCGGAAGCGTGTAAAAGAGTAAAATTATTGTACTAAAAAATCACACTAAGTTCAATTCCTAGGAAAGAGAGGTGGATCGCAAGGATCGCTTAAGTACCAGGTCTTTCCTAGCCAGAATATCCCTCAATCGTAATTTAATAGCACAATAAATCACTACAATCACACACACAATTCATGCAGAATAATACAATAAAGAACACAAGAATTTAACGAGGTTCAGCAAATTTTGCCTACGTCCTCGGGCACTACCAAATATATTTCACTCCAAAATACAAGTGAGAATTTACAAAGAGAGAGAGAGAAAACAATGCCTTAAGTAGAGAATGGCAAGTTTTAGATACAGAATGAGAGATGGTTATGCCTATTTATAGTTGAGGTTCAGGGATCAACTTGCAAAGTCACTTTACAATTAGGGACCATATATTGCAAATATCTCAGATTTTATTATGCCAATATCTCGATACCCATATCTTTGACTTTCCAATATTTGATACCCATATATTTGACTTTCCAATATTTGATACCCATATCTTTGACTTTCTATTATTTGATACCCATATCTTTGATTTTCCATAAATATGGATAATTCCCAATACAAACTTAAGCTCATTTCTGCTTTCTTGGCTTGAGCAATTGATATATTTGTTGTCACTTCATTCAACTGGTTTTTCAGGTCCTCATTTTCTTGAGCATAGGCAATAACCTCATTTTCTTTCCCCGCTAGCTTGGATTTTAGCACATTGATCTCATCATCTTTCAAAGCCAAGTCATTCAAAGGTGGTTTCTCTGGCTCCAATGCTGTTGTTGGATCAATTGAGGTTTCTATTGCATCGGTTGTGTCAACTTCCAGCTTGGGTTCCATTGCTACTTTTTCCATTGAGACTTCAAAGACATCCGTTTCTCGACGATTATCTTCGGGAAATTCATCTCTGAGGCTGCAGCTGTGTGTTTTCTTAGAATCATGAGTTTTTTGGAGAGCTTTTGGCTTCTTGGTCTTCTTTTCCAATTGTTCTTGAGCTTCTTTCTTTGCAGCTTCTGCCGAATCCAACTGGTGCTTCAAAATCTTTAGCTCTTGTTGTGCATGCCCTAGTTGAGTTTCTAAACCTGCAATGCGAGTGCCGAGTTTCTTCTGATTTAGTGGACCTGATTGGGGAGTACCACTTCGGGAACGGCATTCTCTGAGCTTGGGACTACTACTATCAATAATTGCCCGATGACGCAGAGGATATGAATCAGAACTTGATCCTCGAGGAGATTGCCTTTGTGGCACTTTTGAGCCCCTACTAAAAAGAGAAACCGGATAATCACATACAAAATTAAATAAAATTTGATGAAATCCTTAGGCAAGATATTTATGCTCAAATGCATATTTTTCTGGTACAGTTGTAGATATTGGGATTCGAACTTAAAATTTGCTAACCATCATCTCTTAAAGGTAACTGCATAAACTAGCTAGGTTAATTCCCGAGTTCTGCTCAAATGCGTAATTATATATCCGAAAATGGCATTACAAACCATAAACAGGTACTAATTTTAATAGCTAAAACAGAAAAAAAACCATGGTTGAACTAAAACAAGATTAATATCCGAGAACTAAAACTATGACAAGAATATCCATTAATTCACAGCAGATTAGATTCTCACCTTGATCTAGGCATTTTGGCACTTAAAAGTTGCAGAGTTTGTAAATGAAAAGATATAAATTAGTGAAAAACTTGAGACCTGCGGAGTGTAAGGAACAATGAAGGATACTGTAAGAATGGAAGATGTAAATAAACAATAAATATAATTAAAAAACTCAGAAGGTCAAAAAGAATTGGTCCATCACCTTTGAAGAATACTCTATTATTTCACAATCTACGCAAACTCTTCAATTTTTTTAAGCATCTGGATTTGATACTCGTGTTTGATGAATATCTCAATTTAAGTACGGAGATACCACTTGTTTAAAATCCTACAAATATATACAAAAAAAAATTTAACCAAAAACATAAGTACATCCAGTACTCACTCAAATTTGAGTAATATGACTATGAATTGGACATTAAACACACATATCATCATCTCAAGCCAGCAATGTTTATGATAGAAAATTTTGGTGAATTAAATCTTTGGGGGAAAAAAGCATCTTCAACCCGGGTTTTACGAGTTGTTGCAATACTAGGGGAATAATCAAAACTGAAAAAAGAACAATTGGACCTCTCATTACTTAATAATTCTTGACCACAAGCTAGGTGATGAAATGTTACAGTATGAACTTACTAAACTATGCAACCTTGTGTTCATAAAAGGATCAAAATATCAAACTTCCTTTGACTTAAGAAAAAGTTAGTACGTTACCTTAGGAAAGAAATGAGGAAATGTGAGGCATGAGAAATCTCTGAGTGCTCAAACTGAAATGCAAGGCAAATGAAGAAATGGAAAAGGAATCAAGTAGAGAGAGAAGAGAGAAAAAACAAATTTACCCAGAAAATTGTTTTGAGCAATGAAGCTGCAGAGAGAGAGAGAGTTAAAAAGTTTGAATTAAAGCTGCAAAATGGGAAAGATATAACACAAGTACGGACAAAATTTTTTGAAAACGTGGGAAGGAAATGGACAATACTGTCATTTTACTTCTTCTTAACAATTTTACCATTAATTAAGGACTCTTGTTGCCGTTGGAAAGTGGAAAATTATTTTTTGAAAAGTGTGATAAAAAATTATTATGAAATTTTTTTTTTGTTAATTTTTAATAATTTTTATTATTTTTAAAATTTTAATTGAAAGAATGTTCCATGAAAATAGTTTTTGAGAAATATTTTTTTGTATTTATTTCATGAAAAATAGTTTGATTAACGGAGAATGATTTATATGTTAATGAAAAATAAGTGATTTTTTTTTGTAAAATAACTTACCATAACATATAATGTGATAAATGGAAAGTTAAAAATATATTTAAAATTGTTAATATAATTATATATAAATTTAATATAATTTAAAAAAATCTAAAAAATAATGGTTCATCATCTTGTTTTAGTTTAATGGAATAATGATTAGCATCAGAACCCTGATCACCATATCAATAACAGCAAACCCTAGAGCACCATTTCAACTTCAACACCTACACCAAACAATACATTTCCCAAATCAACATTTAAAATGGGTTTTGTTTTAGATTGTTTTGAGTTAAGGCTTGGGGTCTTGGTTGGAAGATCTAAACGGTGGAATGGATATTTTATGCCCACGAGCAATATACCGGTGGTAGAACTAGAAAATTCTTTTTAAAGGTAGAATTAAATTGTATATTTTTATAATAATAAAAATATAATTTTATTATTTTAATAGTTTATATCTTTATAATTTTTAAAAGATTAAATCAAATTTTTATTATTTTTAGGAGGTAAAGTACAATTTTACTATTATTAATTTAAAATTTTATAAATTATAAAGGGTCCAAATGGAAAATTTTCTATTGTAGGGGGTTGGGACCCTTATTAGCCCTCGTTGGCTCAGCCATTGAATATATTGAAAATGGGGGTTAATTCAACTATGTAAGAGGGAGATAGGATGAAATTAGATTTGATTTTGATGAAATCAAGTTCAAATTCAGTAAGACTATGAAAAACAATTTTGGAGATTAGTTCTGGACTTCATCTACCATCAACAACGGTGGTCGGCATGCAAGTAGCACGGCGGAGCGGCATCGAACTTGGCAATTTGGTTTCGAGTTTTAGAGGGAAGGGAAAGAGAAAGAAGAAGAAGAAGAAGAAGAAGAAATGATAAAAATAAATAAATATATAAATTAAATCATTTTTTATTTATTTTTTTAAAATTATTTATCATAAACCCAACAACATGCGTTTAATAGCAATGACACCAATTAATCCAAATAGTTACTAGTGATAACATGTTATTACCAAATAATTAAATACTTTATATTATCAAAATTTAAATATTTTTCCCAATTATAATATAAAAAAAAAGCAGAATAAAGGATAAAATGGATAAGTATAACGGATGCAATTATACTACTAACTACTCACTTCAAGTATATTATTACGTCAATATAAATAACTTGACCTAAAATATTATTTCAAACTGTAGTACTTCATCCCTATTATTTTTTATTTTATTAAAAAATTATATATTTTTAATTTAATAATTTTATTTTATTAAGTTTTAAAACAGAGATAATCTACAAACACGTATTGGATATGCAGCAATAGAGAGAACACAAATTTAAACCTTAAAGATTATATTCTTAAAAGAAGCAGTAACGAACCCCAAAACTTGAATTATAAAACAAAAATGAAAGATAAAAAAAAATAGAGAATTTAAAATTTTTTATTTTAAGATTTTACTCTATAAATAATTAATCCAATACGAAGATACTAATTATATATATATATATATATATATTAGAAGGTCCTTAAATTTCAAATATGTTTTACTTGGTATCCGGCGTGAAAATAAATAAAGCATTTACGGAGGGAAAAATTACAACATAAATCCCTCCTCATTTTTTATATATATTTTTAATAATGTTCTACACATTTGCTACCTTTTAAAAATTATTTAATAATAAGTCCTCTAATATGTTTAAAAAATTCTATAATATATTCAATATTTCATAATAAGTCCTCCAATATGTTTTTTATATTTAATTTTTTTCTTTCAGCTATATCACTTATTTACAAACAATTAACTAAATATACCATTTAGACAAAAGAAAAAAAAACCCTTTTTAATTAAAAAATAGTGATTTTTTTTTACTTTTTAAGCTAAATCTATATTAAAATTAAATATTTTAAAACAACTTTTTTTTTCAAATTTTATATAGAAGATTAAAATATGCTACAATTTGTTAATTAAATATTTATATAAATAAAATATATTTTTATTTTACTTTATTTAAAAGAAAATTCCATTTAAAATTTTATTAAAGTAAAATTTTGAATTTTTTAGTAATTTTTAAAATTTTGAATTTTTTAGTAATTTTTAAAACTTCATTTAGAATTATTAAATATATTTTAGTTATACACAAAATAAAAAACCTAATTTAGTAATAAACAGAGGACTGAAGATCAAGGGCTCATACAAAATTATTGCTAATATTTTAGTTCTTTCGGTAAAATTTGGATTAAACATGAGGCCTCACTCCTTATTTAAAATGATTATATATTTTATAATTAAAGTTAAATAAAAATAATTTTATTAAATGAATACAAAAATCTTTAGTCAAATTCAACTAATCAACCGTCGCAGTAAAAAACGAGAGATTACAACTCACATACAATATTACCGATATTACCAAGTGTTGCTACCCATTACCTAATGCAACTACAAAATCAAACCCCAAACCCAACAAACATTCTTACAAATATCATCAGCTCGACTCTCCGTGTTCGATAATGGCAGTAAAACGATCGTAAAGTAATAAGAAAAGAAAAATAAGAACACAAATTTATGTAGAAAACCCTTTTGGGGAAAACTATAGACAAAAGAAGAAAAATTCACTAATATTAAAAACAAATAATACAAAAATAATTTCAACTCTATCTATTTAAAAATTTTAAAAAAAATCCTATTAGTAGTTTTTTAACAAGTAAACAAGATTTGAGTCAGACAATTCTAATACTCTATAAATTATTAAAACACCACCCACCCTTTTACTAGCCCAAGGGACACGCACTGACAAATTCCAACCTTGATTAGCAGAGGACAACCGCTGAATCACAATATGGGAAATACCTGCCAATTACAAGACTGCATGTCATAGCATCTATCAATCATCCGAAGAGACTTCAAACAATACAAAATTAACTTACCACTCCTTTCCTTTAACCCCCCCAGCAATATTTGGCTCCATTTCTTTGTGTGAAGGATCCTTTGAAGTGGCCTATGTAGTTGGTTAATCATTAGAATTGAAGTTTAGAGTGAAGTATCTCAATAACAAGTTCTCCATATAACCTGTACATACCCTATCATAAACAAAGATCTTGCTAACATCACTGTAAATGGTAAAGGAGGGTGAAGCCTTTGAAGCAATTGAAGAAAGCCTTTTGTGACAGATTTAGCTTTGAAGCTTCTCATAGCCTGTCCTCAATTTAGCTTTCATCACCTCTAAAAATAAATAAATATATAAGAAAGATGAGAAATGATGGAAATAAGTAATGTTTCACATGCTTATATCATAAGTTTTGATTATAATTTCAAGCTCATATTATTAAAACTATACCAAATTCATCACATCTAAGATTCCAATATGAATAAATAAACCAAATTCATCACATCTAATAATCCAAAATGAATAAATAAACTTCTCTTCAATATCTTTACTTTTCCTTCAAAGTATCTTTCTCAAAGCCCACTTCCACACCAACTTAGCTTTTAATGCCTGCAAAAATCAATAAAAAAATTGCTATTATCATCATGTTCCTGAGGAAAGTTAGATGTATCAAACTGAAAAGCTCTGAAATGTTTGAAATGGTTTTATTCTACCTGTCCCATGACTCTGAAGAAACCAATCACAGATTTTGCGGCTCATCTTTCAATCTCATATCCTCGAGATGACCATTTTTTATTTTTATAATTTATATATATTTTTCTGAATTTTTATATTTATATTTATATTTTTATATTTTTAATGTGTATATTGATTTAATAAAAAATATTTATTTTTTTACATAAAAATATCACGTGACACTTTGTAATTAGCTATAAGAAACTTTTTTTAACGTTCTGTCAAATGATGGACTAAAAAATATAACGGAAGCTTATTTTGGGTACTAAATTGAGAATTTAACTGTACTTTAAATATCAAATTGGAACAAAAAAGAATTTAGATACCAAAATAAAAAAATGAATATATTTTAAAGTTCAAATTGTGAATTAAATTATTATAATATTTTAAAAGAGTTATATATATAACTTATATAGTTTAATCTCATGTCTTTATTTGGTGAAAGATAATTAAGTTATTTATATTAACATATAATAACTAAATGCTGAATGCATACTTTTTAAATATAATAGTTATTTGATATTTTGTAATATTTTAAATTTTACTATTTTTATTTTTATAATTTGTTAGTTTTATTATTAAAATATTACATGTTATATCTCCTTTCAATTTATGTATAACTAGTTTTTTTCATGGAAGTACGAATTAATTGTATATATTAATTAAAATATAATTTATTTTAATTAATTTAAAATAATTGATGTCATAAAAAAAGTTGAAAGTTAAGAAACAGAAAAAGATAAAGTTGAAAATGGAAATTTTTTTAAATCATTGACTAAGAGATTGATAGGAAACTGCTTTTTAAAGTTAAGTTAAAGGCCCACAAAAAAACATATTTAGTAGTAACTGAGACCGAAGTTGTCCCTTTCTTGGTAATTGCATCCCTACTCTTTTGATAGGTTAGGATTGGGTTTAGATTGGATTTAAGTATAATATTTAATATATTTTAAATTTGAATTAGTTTAAAATATAATTTTAAAATTTTATTAAAGTTTATTCATATTTATAAATAATTAATATGAACTCATTTAATCTTGTCTATATTATTTTCATTTTTAAAAAAAATATTTATATTATTTTAATTTAATATTTAATAATTTTATTTTTATCTATTAAAATTTTTTATAGTGATCTTAACATTATTTTAATATTTACATTAGAGTAATATTATATATTTAAAATAAATTTATTTTTTTAATGTTTTATAAATTACATAATATATAAAAATAACATAATATAAATAATTATAGACTTAAAAATAAGTCGTGCTTTGGGAATTGAATGTTTAAGCCTAAGCTCGATCGACATTTTAAACAGGTCTAATTTTTTTTCTAAATTTATTTTTCGAGTCTAATATTTTTACTTAAGCCCTCTCAAATTTTGAACGGACTTTTAAACTTGAACAAATAATTCGACCCATGAACAATTCTTCTATTACCTAGTTCAACATGTGATGTCCTTGAAGGCTAACAACTACTTTCGATAAACCTTCCATCTAATCTTCTGATTATTAGGTTTCTCCATCCCGTCTCCTTGTTGCACGTTTTGACATCTTGTTCCCTGACCAGAAGCAGAAAAGTGTACAGGATCAGTATTCTATCTTATGATTTTGTTTGGATGTCCATAAAGACGAAGTTAAAAAATTTATTTAGGAGATAAAAAGATTAAATTGTAATTTTAATAATAATAAAATTATAATTTTACCATTTTAATAGTTTATATTTTTATAATTTTTAAAAGATCAAATTAAATTTTTATTATTTTTAAGAGGATTAAAATATAATTTTACCCCTAAATGTCGTTGAATATCGTATATATTATAAACCACTCTAAACTGACAATTGAATCAATTTTATAATTTTCAAAACCATGCTTCATCATGTACTTATTATTTTATTTTTTCGCACCCATGATCATTTTCTATATCAACACTCAAGTCTTACAGTAATTTTCTTTTCTTAGCGTCCCAAAATCAAATTAGAATATTAATTCTATTAATAAAAAAAACTAAAATGTTGAAAGTATACTAATTTTGAACTAAAATCTAACTCCATTGATACATAAAATCACCCTTAAAAAAATTAAAATTCCATAAATTTAAAATTAGAATCTCAAAACCTATAATCTTTTTAAATATTTTCTTTAACAAAAAGGAACCACTTAACTTGTAGATTTTCCCTTAATAATACGATTTGTTATCGTTGTAAAGACAAATAAGAATGAGATACTAATATGGTTTCTTATTATAATAATTGAAACATGTAGGTCGATTTGGACCTAAATATTTTTAATCATTTAATGAGAAGGCCAAGCCGAGAAAGCTTGGTTCATGGCAAAGTATGATATATGTTATCATATATACATAAGATAGCCTTGAAACTATAATTCTACAACTTTTTGACTAGCTTCCCAAAACAGGACATAAGGAGCATCCTATAAAAATGTAAGCTGTCAATGAACGAGACTACATATAAGACAAGACTCAAAAATCTTCTTTTTTTTTGGTACAAAAGAAGCCATCCTTGACCTGCAAAATACCAATGCCAACCGAACTAAACTCAAGGTTCGAGACTACACTTTATAAAAGCCTATTTTCATTTGAGACGTGCATGCTATGGTACTAATGAAAGCCATCATAAGTGGTTTTGTTTGTGGGATATGAACATGCTAACAAATGAAACTGAATGTAGCAAAAGGGACCCCAAAAACATTTATGAATTGGTTAAAACAAGCAACCTTGGATTTGGTAGAATAATCAGTTTCCAATTTTAATATCTATGTATGGAATGATAATCGTGTGAGGAAGAGAAAGGGATCATCACTACCTTGACCTTTAAACCGGTTGCATTGGAGCTACTTGGTGCACTTCATCACAGCTCGAGACTCCACAAGCTAACAGCCATGGTCAGCATTATCTGTTCGAGAAAGACGATCGCTGATAGCTTGGACATAAAACTATTGCCATGGAACTCCAGGGTTACTTGTCATAGCTTTAGCTTCAGACAGAGATACAGCCATAGCCAGCATCATCTGCTCTTCATAACTTTCCGGAACAATGGGTCGGGGCACATTTAGAAAGCTACCCCTTATTTCATCTTGTCGTGGTATTGTTGAGATCCCTCCTATATCTTCTGTAACATCAGGAGTTGCGTAGCTAGTCCCTGCTTCAGCCACCTCCGATCCAAAATCTACTCCCCATTCCCCTTCATATCTTGCAGGTGTCATCAGACCACCAGTTGGCAAGTCAACCGGGCTCTCTGCAGGACGATTCTCAGAAACTTGGTCCAACCTGTTATAGAACCTGCTGCTGCCAGGAAGCATATTGAACGGCGGTATATTTCCGTTGTAGTCAAGAGAAGATTCTCCACTGATCTGCTGACGCTCAGCAAGGGCAGCTACTGCACAAGCAAAACCACCAGAAGGAGATGATGATGATGACGATGATGATGAACCGGCCACTGTGGCCATAGCTGGTGAGACATAGCGATCTACCGAAACATGTACCGAAGAAGCAGCATCTCCATTGTTAGACTTTCTGTGTCTGCTGTTCTCCTTAATCAATCAAAGAATCAACAGTCAGATAGACCAAAATTAAAGAAAAACAAAATCAAACAAAGCCTATAGGTAATATATTACGTAAAGCGGAGACTTCATATAAACAACAAGATGACAATAAAGAAAAGCATTAGAAGGATTGAACATTTTAATATGTGAAATTACTCTTAGTTCTTCAATAAGTTGCTCTGACTTTTAATTTTTATTTAAGGATCCATGTTGAAACATGGATATGGGAATATGACCTCCAAGGATCATCCAAAATACATGAAAAAACTTTTTAAAAAGAATCTAACCATAAACGTGTTGGACACATTCCTATATCTGACACCCACACCGAGTCCAAGTAACAAGCTTTAACTAGAAAAGGAAACCTTCAAAGAAAGAATGGCAATTTTGAAAAGCACACTTGGTTGAACTGACAAAGCGAGTTTTTTTACTGCTGGAAATGCTTAAATTCTACAATCAGTTCCATACCTGAATTGACTGCCAAATTGCTTCCATGACCATTATTTCCTCCAGATCTACGTCAAACTCATCATCCCTACAATTTAAGCATTTGATAAAAGATAGTGAAACAGTGTTCAATCTGATCATTTAAGACCAATAGCGTAAAACCTTGTTTAGGCCTGAACGAGACTGATTGTACTTATGCAGCAGAAAATAAAATACCGTCTCAACTTTTTTTTTTCATTCAAAAGCATATTAGAATATAAGGTAGAAAGTTCACCACAATGAAATGCACCCAAAGTGATACCTTTCTTCTTAAATTGTTATTTTCTTTAGCATCTTTCATAGAAAATAGGATTATAATCAACAAACTATGAATCATTGGCATCATTTCTCTACCCAATGGAAGCAGTTTGTGCATATGCAGACCAGACTCCATTGTCTCCCATCAAAAAAGAAAAGAAATAGAGGTTCACTGCTATGTACTGTAGTTATTTTTGTAATTAACAGAACTTCCATTAACCAAGGACTGTATCATACTTTGCAGCAAGTTAGCACATTGCTGAATTCCTTTAGCCATCTTTTTTTTTTTTTTTTTTTCTTTTTGGAGGAGAAGTTACAAATACAGTCACACTTACAATTACAATAAATACATTTGAATAACTACAATCAAAATCAATCATTAAAATGCACAATCAGACCGATAATCAGAAGATATATCTGAACTTAAACTAAAATAAATTTGGACAGAGTCTACACATGGTTAAACTTAAACTAGAATAAATTTAAACAAAACCCACATATGGTGAAACTTGAACCAAAATAAATATGGAAAGAACCCGTGCATTGGTGGGACTTGAACCAGAGACCCTAAAGTTCCCAGGGCCTCTTGTTATTAAGCCAATGTCTCATTGGCTTGTGCCATCTAATATTGATAAGTGACTTTTCCCCACAAAAAGAGAAGGTACAACAACAAAAATAAACATATATATGACTAGATTGAACCACCAATGCAAATTAAGGTAGATCCTCATTGAACTTATTAAAATTAAGGCTTCTTTACAGTTTTCATCCACATCTTCTTTGAACTTTCGATCATGTCATATCTTCCATTAACTCAAATGTTCTCATTATTGAAATTATGAGTCTCCCCTAAAATTTGTTTCACTCAATTCTGTTCCCAATAAGTGTAACTCATTCCTTAAAGCACTCATCCAAAATCTCGTCTTTCCTGTGTGCCACACATCTAAATAAATAGTTTGATCCCAAAAACATTTTTTCTCAACCATGAGCTAAGCAAGAGACAACTTTGGTGCTGAACTGGAAAGTGGAAACTATTAATAATCATTGCAACACAACTTTCAACTAAAAATTCACCTTCAAACACACCTTCACATTAACCCCATCAGTCCTTTTACCATCCCTTTTGAACTCCACAACAAATATCAGTCACAGCTGTAGTTTGAGGACCATCTGCACAGAACTCTTTTGAACAAATCTAGCATAAACATAATTTATCTTCACCTCACCACAACTTGAAATGAAGACACTTAAACCAATCATAAAAGACGAGTCCTGAGATTCGAATAGAAAAATGAACACTGATATGAACGAGCAACTATGCTCTATGCACTTCTTTTTTCTCTGAACATATGACTACACAAAACTTTTCTGAACAAATATAGCATAAGCATACTTTTTATCCTCCCCTCAACACAACTTGAAATAAAAATGCTAAGACCAATGTTGCAAGATGAGCTCCGAATTTTGAATAGAAAAAAGAAATGCAATACGAACTAGCAACCATGCTCTATGCACTTTTTTTTCTCTTAACATATGACTGTAAGAAATAAAACACTGCCCACCTGTTTGTCCTAGGATGTGATGGTTGTTGAATCATCATGGCAGCCTGCGAATCTTGAGAAGAAACTAGTTCCTCGTCAACAGAGGATTGAGCTGCAAAAATCAAGAATGTATAGGAAAAAATTTTTAGATGGAACAATGTCGGAGGAACGAAGAATCACTATACACAATAAAATATCACAATAAATTGATACCTGCAGCTGAACCGTATTGAACTTCCCCCGGTGAAACAGCGGTGCTTGAAGAACTGAATTCTTGTCTTTTCTGCATTCTGTCTTCGTCATCCTGAAGTTCCTGCTGCCTCATTCTAATTTGTGCTTCTATGACACGTTGTTCTTCCTGCAAGTTTTAAATAGCAGAAACAAATATTAAAATGATAATCATAGGATCTAAAACCCTTCTTTGTTTTGCAAAGAGTGGGAACTTACAATTTGCTCGATCCCTTTTTCCTCCTTTGTTTTCACACCTCGGTACTCCACAGCATAGTTTGAGGTTTTGCAGAAAGGACACCTCAAAATGTCAAGGAATGCAAACATTTGAATACATGTACAGAGTCAACTAATCAAATTAAAAAGTTCTACAGTCAACACTTCATTAATGTGAAGGATACTGGGTAGGACGGGTCGAGTTTGGATTCTTCATCTGTAGAAAACACTCTGGTGCAAATAAAAATCCATCAAAATTTCATAAAACTAGCAATATCAATATGAATCAGTCAGAAAATGCACATATAGTTTACCTGTGCAAATACTTTTCATGCAACATCTCGATCTGTTGAGACTCGGGTAATACTAAAATACAATGGGAAAAAAATATATTGAGGTAACCACAAGGTATTACATTCAACAACAACTAATTTTAAAAATACAAGTAAATAGCATAGGCTTCCAAATATGCAATGATAGATAAAAAAAAAAAAAAAAGAATGAAAGAGTATGAAATTACAACTGGAGAGATAAACTTAAGAAGCAACACAACAGTATAAATACAAACCAAAAAGCAAATCGGGCATTCTTCAAGATCATAACAGCACTCTTCATTGCCAGGGCAACATGGAGCAAGCTTCGATTCAAGTATCAGTTTTCTTAGCTTCTTAACATCCACATCTTTATGAACATACAATCCTTGGGGGCGTGTATACTTCTCGTCCACCACTTGCCTTCTCCTTCCCAACTTATTACCCATATAAAATATCTCCAAATTAGGTTCACAAAACTGTTTTCTGTCCTTCTACTTCTACTTACAATTTGCTTGTTCTTTGAATTCTCTAAAATCAAAACCAACCAAAATAGCAACACATTTGGTTTTGATTATCTGGTTTACACAAAATAACAAACACATTATAAACACAAAACTCCAGTACCATCTAAAACCCTAATTCATAGTTTTACAACATAGAAATCACACTGGAAAACTGAATCCTGATCGAAATTGACAACATTTCAGTTTATGAAATTATGCCCGAAGAATCCTGCAAATCAACCAACAACAACAAAAATGCTCAAAATTGAACACAGAAATCCGAATTACTAGTGAAAACATGCTCCCAAATTCAAAAATATGAATTTAATAACCAAGAATTCATTAAAAAAAACCCTAACTTTCGGATTAGTAAAAACAATTAACTTACAAAGTCCAATTTTCATAGCTGAATTGGCAACAACGTATTCATTTCAGAAACATTTCCATACCTACAATTCATGTATTCAACCAAAAAAAAACAAAGTTAGCACTAAAGCTAAGAAGGAAAAGTAAAATCATTTAAAAAAAAACAGATAATTTTTGTAGAACAAAAATAAAACACAAAGTTAATCCCGAAAAAAGATCGAATGAAAGAAACGAAAACTTCACTAAATAAAAAAAAATTTATGAGATTAAAAGAAACTGACCTTAAAATTTGAAATCCTGAAAGGGATTTGGGGATGTGAAATTGGAGAGTTAAAGAAAAAAAAAAGAGAGATTATATAATCAGAGAAAAGAAAAAAAGGTGAGATTTTGTTTAAAAATTTTTTATATTATCGTTATCTTTCTTTATACATTTATACACGTAATTGCTTTATCTTTTTAAAGTTTTTGAATTTCTTTTTTAAGTATGTATTAAATTTAGTAATCCCTGTATTTTTCGTGTTTCTATTCCATTATGGTATATTTACATATATTTATTTTTGTATATTTTTAATAACTTACTAAATTTATTTACTATTTATACTGGTCTTGGACCAATGTTGTTTTGGCCCAATGTTGTAACATTTTATGTTTCTATCTCTTACTCAATTAAGAATTCCTTCCATACCAAATATATATATTTATAAATTGAATTAAGTTAAAAAAATAATTAAATTGGTTGAATAATTTTTTTAATAATTTTTTTAATAATTTATTAATTAAATTAAACTCATTAATTGGATTAGTTGACTAATCCGACTATTAATTTGAATCAATGTAAATATTGTTTTTAAGTTTAATCTATTGAATCGTTGGTTTAATAATTATTAATAATTTCTTTTAAAGGTTTACAAGTATAATTAAAGTATAAATGCACTTATATTTCTAAGCAATCGTAAAATATAGAATCAAACTATTACAACATAAATAAATTAAGAATTGGAACAATCTTAAAACTGATTAATTGAACTAAAACTCACACATGACAATAGCACATTATGAGACTTGGAAACCTACACATTTAATTGTACATAATGGGTCTTAAACTTGGATACATCCAAGGCTTTCACATTACCAAATAAGGGTGAGCAAAATTAGATTCAATTCGAAAAAATTGAAAAAAAAACTTCAAATTTCGAGTTAATCGAATCAATTTATTCGAGTCAACTCGAATAACTCGATTCGAGTTTGAGCCAAGTTAAATTTCACAATTCAAATAACTCAAATAATTTGAATAATAAATTGGTGTAAATACGCTTTTAGTCTTTGTCAACTTTAAAAATAAATAAATTAGTTTTTCTCAACAAAAATTACAAAAAAAAATTCAAAATAATTTTAAAATTCAAAATATTTATAAAAATTTTAAAATTTATATTTTAAAAAATATAAAAATTCTAAAAAATATATAAAAAAATTGAAATTTTCTAAAATAATAATTTTAGAGACCTAATTAATTATTCAAATTTAACATATTCAAGTATTTTATTTTATTTTTTGCTTTGAAAAAATTTTCAAATATATATGGTTTCGAATTTATGTGCTCTAACAGGAATTATATATACAGTAACAATATTTTTATTTGACATATTTAATTTTTTATAAATTTAACTCAAATAATTTCACTCGATTTAACTCGACTCGAATTTCATTTCACTTTACTCGATTTGAAAAAATTTCAAATTGAGTTAGGATGATAAAATAATACTAGTGAACTTGATTAACTAAAAAAAAATTCACTTGATTTGATTTGATTTGATCAAACGTTCACCCCTATTACCAAATGTACCAAGGTCTCATTGAAAATTTTAAAAATTTTAAAAATTCTATAAAAACATTAAAGAAATCTATAAAAAATCAGTAAATACAAACACAAATTTTTGAATTTGAGTGTAGATAATAGATAAAAATTACAAATAAAAACCAAAAACATACCTTAGAATCGATACATATGGTATTTTATCTTTTTTTTTCATATAGTACAGTTTTAAATAGTAAATTTTAATTATTTACATAATAATTGATTTTATATTTCATATATAATTTTTTATAAATAATACATTTATATAATTTAAACTAGTATATTTATATTAATTATATATGGGATAAATCCCAAAACTATACATGAATTATGGTTTAACGTGTAATTGTATACTTGAGCTTCGATTTTGTGTAATTTTATACATAAAATTTTGATTTGATCTAATTTTTATAAATTATTAACATAATTATTGATATAACATTCTTTTATATTTATACATTGCAGATATACATAATTATGTTTATTTAATATAAAAATAAATTGATGTATTTATTTCTTTAAATATGCATGATTAAATCGTTTCAAGTATACATTTGAACTACAATTAGAGTTTCACGTGTATAATTACACCAAATTAAAATTCATGTATACAATTACATATTAAATCAAAATTCATGTATAATTTTAATATTTATCCGATTATATATTATTTATTAACTATTACAGTCAATTTATTGACTATTATGGTCAAACTAACCCGTACACAATTTTTTTTTATTTTATGAATTTCAAGAGAATAACAAAACCTTAACTAAAAAAACTTCAATATATAAACTTACTATAGACTTTTCTATATTAGAAATATGTATAAAAATTTTCAAACAAAGCGGTAAGTCCTCGTGACTTACAGCATCAAAGAAGAATAGATTAATGGAATATTTACTAACCCAATGTTGATTCAAACAAATACCCAAATATCATCAATCCCTAATTTTGTTTAAGAAACAGCCAACAACCAAATTAGGGGGAATTTGAACGCCTGTAAACCTTCTACCTGGACTTAAATCACTCCAAGATCAAGATGTGTTTCTTGCAGTAACACATAAGTTGATCGCCATTGTATACGCGTACTCAATTCTTGACCAACTCACAATGTTTGAAAAGCCACATTTTTCCATCCATGGCAACCACGAAATTGGAACCTACAAATTTTGACCCATACCATTACGATATTCCAATTTGTTGAAAAGATCTGTTTATGCATCATAGAGATAATTTCATTTAGTTTTTACAATTCAAAAGCTGAACTTTGGGTTTGTTTTTCTAGCTCAATTTTAAGGGTTTTTTTTTAATCCACATCAGTTTTAAAAAAAAACATTTTCCAAGTCATCTGCATATTTGGCACTTCAAGTAGAATTGTTCATAGGTCGGGTCGGATCGGGCCTTAACAAATTCTAAGTCAATCAATAAGTTTGGGCCTAACCTAACCCAAAATGGGACTAAATTTTTACTCAAGTGCGACATGAAAAAAAATGCTAAAATTCGGGTCCAACCCAATTCGCTCGTATTAAAAATTTTTTAATTTATTTTTATATAAAAAATTTTAAAAATATATAACACATAAAAAACACTAAAATAATTGTTTCCTAACAAATTTAAAAAAATCTTTATACTTAAATAATAATAAGATAGGTGCAACTTAATATGCAAATGCCTTTAAAATAATAGCAAAATTAACAATAAAACAATAGTTATACAATATCCAAACAATAACAATAAAATTGTAGCACCATAATACTGAAATGATAGCAAAATAATGGAAAAATAATAGCAAAATAGTGGGAAAAAAAACAAAATAACAAGGTCTTTTTTGTTTTTGTTTTTGCAGTCGATCGGGCCCAAGCCCAAAAAAATTACTTGAGGCCTGACCCGTTTCCAAAACGGGCTTTAATTTTTTGCCCAAGCCCATTTTTTGAGCTTATATTTTTGCTCAAACCCTCCCACTTTTCAAGCAGACCTTTGGGCCGAGCTAAATGATTTGGCCCATAGACAATTCTACTATCAAGTGGCATGCCACATGAGAAAAAAAAAGGATCATCGGTTTCAACCAATTGGATTTTCTATACATAAACATGTAAGTATTTATTCAAACTGCACAAAACACAATTATAAGGAATTGATTCTATTCTTTTTCTCTTCTACATCATTTTAAGGCATTGAATAAAACTAAATTTATTTCCTTTTTTATATAGGAACAATCCCTGCTGAATAATTATGCATATTAAATTTCTCCAGAACTCTTTTGGCATAGTTATTTTTTAGACAATCCTAACAATCCTAACAATCCTTGTGATCCATCACATAATATTTCAATTCCTCTCACATAAGATGCCTTTCCCATATCTTTCATTTCAAAGTTATTCGAGAGAAAACTTTTGTCTCAAGCAATATACCACAATCATTTGCAGCAAGCAAAATATTATCAACATATAAAACTAAAAAAATAAACTTGCTCCCATTGATCTGTTGGTATATACATTAATCAACAATGTTTTTTTGAAAGCCAAAAAACTTTATGGTATCGTTAAACTTGATGTATCGTTGCCGTGAAGCTTGTTGAAGTCCATATATTGACTTCTTAAGTTTATACACCATATGACATTTCCCTTCAACTGTAAAACCTTCGAGTTGGTCCATGTAAACTTCTTCCTCAAGATCTTCGTTAGAAATGTTGTTTTCACATCCATTTATAATATACAATCCTCCTAAGTGTAACCTTTGGCAACAAGCTAGCTTTATATTGTTCAATATTTCCATTTGAGTCATGTATCCATTTACATCCAACTTGTTTTGAACCTTTTAGCAATTCGACAATGTCCAATACTTTATTTTGCTTCATAGATATCATCTTATCTACTTTGGGCCATGTAAATAAATCATAAATTAGTAAGTGCAATTTCTTCAAATAATATTACCCTTATGGATATTTATGTATGAATATTTATATTATAATGTGTAGTTTTCTGATTATTGTAATACCCCTACCCGTATTCATTGCCGGAATAGGGCACGAGGCATTACCGGAGTTTACGAATTAATTTTTTTTCAATTCAACATATTTTCATGATAGATTCATGCATTTATATAAGATAACGTCATCACATATCTATAACCAGGTTTGTTAACCATACTAATGGCTAACTTTACATTCATTTCACGTTAACATTTACTTTGTTAGCTTATACATGCCATTGATTTCCAAAATAAAGTTTCTTTATATACCGAAATCCTGAGGTTGACAGTGTGATGTGTCTCCGACCAAATCCGACCTCCGAGCTCTTAACACTACAAAACAGGGAAAAAGGAAACGGGGTAAGCACTTTGTGCTTAGTAAGCTCATGTAACAAGAATTATACTTACCTAATATTTTCAATACAGTATAATAAACATTCATATATCCATTCAATGCATTATTACCCTAACATGCACAAACTCAACATTCAAGTTAGTACAATAATTTCCATGTATCAATAATATATATACCATGATTGATGTACTCCTCAATACCATGATTTTCATTCCCTTATTATTTTTCATATTTATCCCGTTGAATTTATCAGAATTTCGATGGATTTTCAGAGGTACACTTTTAGTGTACAATTCCGGGTCCGTCAATTCATATTCATGTGCGCACATTTCCATTTCAGAGAGCACACTCCCGCGAACCTCAACCTTGCAGCGGGATTACCAGTCCAGGTTAAATCCCCTGCAATATAAACTCATAAAGTATTGTCGGGATTACCAGTCCAGGCTAAATCCCCTGCAACGACAATTACTCTAATGAGCTTGGATCTGAATTACCAGTCTAGGCTAAATTCAGACCCTAATTCGGATTACCCGTCCGGGCTAAATCCATTTTACACATATTCTTCGGGAGGGCTATATCAGGATAGGATCACCCGTCCGGGCTAGATCCTTTTTACCGTCAATTCCTTTTCAGAGATCCATCGAATTTTCCTTTCATTCAAACGAGATTTCTTCCCATTTTATCAAATATATCAATGTTTCATTAATTTTCATACAATGAACACTCAAATCATATTCACATCAAAAACATACAATCTCAAGCATTTCAGAATATAATTCAAGTTACACGAACTTACATTGATACTTGTTTGTAAACAGTAAAAATCTATTAATCCCGAACTTTTTCCTTTCCTCGATCTAGCTTCGTATTTGAATCTTCTGGATTTGGTGCAAAAATTATGAAATACCAGCTTAGAGAACCCTCCTATGGCGTTTTTAGCTGCTGGAATTGAAGAGAAATGAAGAGAAATCTAGATATTTCCTATTTAGTCCTAGTTTTATTTAGTTAATTTTGCAATATTCCAATTTTACCCTTAATTTATCAATTTTTCTGCTGATTTCATACCCTTGCCGTCCAGCCCAAATAAATTTTGGGTCTAATTGCCTTTTATATCCTTTCTCATTAGACTAATAAGCTATTTAATCACTCTAGCAACTTTTACACCTATTACAATTCAGTCCTTTTCATTTAATTGACTATCCAAACATTAAAATTTCCTAACGAAATTTTAATACCACATTAATAACATTTCATAAATATTTATAAAATTATTTTTGACTCGATTTTCGGTTTTACGAGATAAAGGTCCCGATACCTTATTTTACCCAATTTCTTCAATAATTTCTTTTTCTAACTAATCACTAAATTGATAAAATTTTCCTATCAATATTTTCATACGATTTTCCTATCATATAAATTTTCAAGCAAAAATATTGAAATAAATTTCTCTTTAAATCGGATTTGTGGTTACGAAACCATTGTTCCGATAACATTGAATTTACGCCATTACAACCCTCCCCCTTTTAAGGATTTTCGTCCTCGAAAATCTTACCAGTAAAGAGGTTTGGGTATTGTTTCCTCATTGCCTCCTCCGGTTCCCATGTTGCTTCCTCAATCCCGTGCTTTTGCCACAATACTTTCACCAAATTTATCTTTTTATTTCTAAGCTCTTTTGTCTCCCGTGCCAATATCTTGACCGGTTCTTCACTGTAAGTCATATCCGGTTGAATCTCTACTTCTGTCGGAGAAATAACATTTGAAGGATCTGATCGATATCGTCGTAACATAGATACATGAAAAACATTATGGATTCTATCAAGTTCTGGTGGTAATGCCAATCGATAAGCGACTGGTCTAATTCTTTCTATGATTTCATAGGGCCCGATAAATCTTGGACTCAATTTACCCTTTCGACCGAATCGAAGAACTTTCTTCCAAGGAGACACTTTCAGAAATACCTTGTCACCGACTTGAAATTTAATCTCTTTTTGCTTAAGGTCGGCATATGATTTTTGACGATCGGAAGCTGCTTTTAGACTATCTTGAATAACCTTTACTTTTTCTTCTGTTTCCCGGATCAAATCAACCCCATGTATCTTCCTTTCACTGAGCTCTGTCCAATATAACGGTGTTCTACATTTTCTACCATACAAAGCTTCATACGGAGCCATTTTAATACTAGACTGATAACTGTTATTGTAAGCAAATTCAATCAAAGGTAGATACCTCTCCCAATTACCTTTAAACTCTAGTATACAACATCGGAGCATATCTTCCAATACTTGAATTACACGCTCAGATTGACCATCTGTCTGAGGATGAAATGCAGTGCTGAAATACAACTGAGTACCCAAGGCTTCTTACAATTTGTCCCAGACGTAAATCGGGGATCTCTATCTGATATAATGGAGACAGGCACTCCATGTAACCTGACAATCTCAGATGTGTACAGTTCAGCTAGTTTATCTAAAGAATAATCCATACGTACCGGAATAAAGTGAGCTGACTTTGTCAATCGGTCTACAATCACCCAAATAGCATCTTTTTTTCCTCGGAGACAAAGGTAGCCCCGATACAAAATCCATAGTGATTCTTTCCCATTTCCATTCCAGTATAGTAATTGGCTGAAGCAACCCCGAAGGTACCTGATGTTCAGCTTTAACTTGTTGACATATTAAACACCTTGATACAAACTCAGAGATATCACGTTTCATTCCCGACCACCAGTACATCTTTTTCAGATCATTATACATTTCATTACTCCCCGGATGTACAGACATAGTACTACTGTGGGCCTCGCGTAGAATCTTCTGTATGAGCTCTGAATTCTGAGGTACACATACCCTACCTCTGAATAATAAACAATCATCAGAACCAATCTGAAATTCAGAATCATTACCTGACTCACACTGTGCCCGTTTAACCTGTAACTTCTCATCATTCTTTTGAGCTTCACATATTTGCTGTAAAAATATCGGTTTAGCTCTCAATTCAGCTAGGATTGAACCATCATCAGTCAATGATAACCGGGTATTCATAGCTCGTAAAGCAAACAGAGATTTCCGGCTCAAAGCATCAGCTACAACATTAGCCTTACCCGGATGGTAATCAATAATCAAATCATAGTCCTTTATCAGTTCAAGCCACCTGCGCTGTCTCAAATTCAAATCTTTCTGTGTCATCAAATATTTCAAGCTTTTATGATCAGTATAAATGTGACATTTCTCACCGTACAAGTAATGCCGCCATATCTTCAGCGCAAATACAATAGCAGCTAATTCAAGATCATGTACTGGGTAATTTCTTTTATGTGGTTTAAGTTGTCCTGAAGCATAGGCTATTACTTTACCTTTTGCATCAAAACATAACCTAAACCATTTAATGAGGCATCACTATAAATAAAAAATTCCTTACCCGATTCAGGCTGCACTAATACAGGTGCTTTCGTTAATAGGTCTTTCAATCGGTTGAAACTTTGTTGACATTCATCAGTCCACTCGAACTTTACATCTTTCTGCAATAATCGAGTCATTGGAGAAGCTATCATAGAGAATCCCTGTACAAATCTCCGATAATAACCAGCTAAACCCAAGAAACTTCTAACTTCAGATACATTCTTCGGTGGACTCCAATTGACAATAGCTGAGATTTTACTTGGATCTACCCTGATGCCTTCGGCAGATACAATGTGTCCAAGAAAACTCACTTCTCGAAGCCAAAATTCACATTTACTGAATTTAGCATACAACTGCTTCTCTCGTAGAATTTGCAACACAATTCTCAAATGTTCTGCATGTTCTTCTTCATCCCGAGAATAAACCAAAATATCATCAATGAATACTACTACAAATCTGTCTAAGTACGGTCTAAATATCCGGTTTATCAAATCCATGAATACTGCAGGTGCATTAGTTAGACCAAACGGCATAACTAGAAACTCATAATGCCCGTACCTGGTTCTAAAGGCTGTTTTTGGCACATCTGACTCCTTTACCCGTAACTGATAATAACCTGATCGAAGATCAATCTTTGAAAACATAGTAGCATCTTTCAGCTGATCAAATAAATCATCAATCTGGGGTAACGGGTACTTATTCTTTATGGTTACTTTATTAAGCTGCCGGTAGTCGATACACAATCTCAAAGACCCATCTTTCTTTTTCACAAACAGAACTGGAGCACCCCAAGGTGAATGACTCGGTCGAACAAAACCCCTGTCAACAAGCTCTTGCAATTGTGTCTTTAACTCTTTTAATTCTATAGGAGCCATCCGATACGGAGCTATGGAGATCGGAGTAGTTCCCGGAATCAAATCTATAGAAAATTCCACTTCTCTTTCTGGTGGCAATCCTGGTAATTCTTCTGGAAACACATCAGAAAATTCACATACCACTGGAACTGCCTGTATCTTTGACTCAGATACCTTGGTGTCGAGTACATAAGCCAAGTAAGCATCATACCGCTTTTTGACATACCTCTGTGCTGCCATTACTGAAATCATATCAGATAATCCTTCTGTCTGATCAGATTTAACCTGGAGCAACTCACCATTCTAACATTTTAACACAATATATTTTTGTTTACAATTTACTACCGCATCATGCTGGGTTAACCAATCCATACCCAATATCACGTCAAATTCATCAAATGGCAGTAACATCAAATCAGCCGGGAAACAATAACCTCTTACCATCAGTGGACAATTTTTACAAATTTTATCCACTAACACAGACTGGCCCAGGGGGTTCGAGACTTTAACCACAAATTCAGTAGGTTCAACAGATAAATTTTTAACAATTGCAAGTTTAACACATATATATGAATGCGTAGAACCAGGATCAATCAATGCAGTAATATCAGTATCAAGTAAAGAAAATGTACCAGTAATAACATCGGGTGCTGAAGCATCTTCTCTAGCACGAATGGCATATGTCCTAGCAGGTGCTCGTACCTCAGGCCTACCTATAGTATCTTTTGTAGCTCCTCGACTACCACTGACATTACCAGATGGTCGAGGTGGTCTGCCCCTCGAAACTAGATTACTCGGCTTCGATATATGTTCAACTTCTTTTTCAACCTTTTCTGGACAATCTCTGAGGAAATGGTCAAAAGAACCACATCGGTAACAAGCCCCACACTTAAATCGGCATTCACCAAAATGAGCTTTATTACAGTACTGGCATCTCGGTTTAGGAGTGCCAACACTGCCAACACTGGTCACTGATGGAGTAGAAGGCCTTGGATTAGTGCGTTGAGAACCTCGTTCTTTGCCCGAATACCCAATGGCTGAAGTAGAACGATTCTGATATTTCTTCAATTTCTTTGAAGCAGAAAATTGGGATTTTCCCATCGGTCTTTTACTAAAAATTCGAGCTTCCCTCTCAGCCTGTTTCTTTTCTTTGCTCAATTCTTCTGCTTTATAAGTTCTCTCTGCCAATGTAGCAAACTCTCGAATTTCAAGAATTCCGATCAGTAACTTAATGTCTTCATTCAACCCTTCTTCGAATCGTTTGCACATTTCAACTTCTGACTGTACCCATTCTCGAGCATATTTACTCAATCGAACAAATTCTCTTTCATATTCAGATACTGATCTATTGCGCTGTTTTAGCTCAAGAAATTCTTTTCTTTTCTGGTCAAGGAACCTCTGGCTGATATATATTTTTTTCTGAACTCGGTCTGAAAGAATTCCCATGTAATTTCTTCTTTCGGAACAACTGAAGCTTTAGTATTCCACCAATGGTAAGCTGTATCTTTTAGCAGTGAGACGGCACATTTCAGACATTCTTCTGGTGTACAAGATAATTCTTCCAGAACCCGAGTAGTATTTTCTAACCAGAATTCAGCCCGTTCGGAATCATCATCAACTGCTGCTCAAAATTCTTCGGCCCCATATTTTCGAATTTTATCTACTGGAGCTTTCCCTTTTCTGACAGATTCAGTACCTGTACCTTGTGGGATCTCGGGAACCGGTGAAGGAGCAGGAGGGGGAGCTTGAACTTGCTGCACTACAGGGTTAGTTCTTAAGTATTGATTAAACCATTCATTCATCATTTGAAAGAAGGCTGTTTTTGCCTCCTCCCCTCGACCCTCTATATCGGGCCTTCTACTGCTAGTTTCTTCTCTTTGTACTGAAGCCGGAGCATGACTCCCAGCTTCCTCAGATTGAGCTCGGTCGGATGACATTACTATAAGAAAAACACATTTTAAATGGTCAGGAGATATCACACTACCAATAATAATTTAAATGGCATGTATAGCTAATCCCGTATTTACTACATCGGTCCTAGAACCGGCTAAATCGTAGCTCTGATACCAATAAATGTAATACCCCTACCCGTATTCATTGCCGGAATAGGGTACGAGGCATTACCGGAGTTTACGAATTAAATTTTTTTTTTCAATTCAACATATTTTCATGATAGATTCATGCATTTATATAAGATAACGTCATCACATATCTATAACCAGGTTTGTTAACCATACTAATGGCTAACTTTACATTCATTTCACGTTAACATTTACTTTGTTAGCTTATACATGCCATTGATTTCCAAAATAAAGTTTCTTTATATACCGAAATCCTGAGGTTGACAGTGTGATGTGTCTCCGACCAAATCCGACCTCCGAGCTCTTAACACTGCAAAACAGGGAAAAAGGAAACGGGGTAAGCACTTTGTGCTTAGTAAGCTCATGTAACAAGAATTATACTTACCTAATATTTTCAATACAATATAATAAACATTCATATATCCATTCAATGCATTATTACCCTAACATGCACAAACTCAACATTCAAGTTAGTACAATAATTTCCATGTATCAATAATATATATACCATGATTGATGTACTCCTCAATACCATGATTTTCATTCCCTTATTATTTTTCATATTTATCCCGTTTTATTTATCGGAATTTCGATGGATTTTCAGAGGTACACTTTTAGTGTACAATTCCGGGTCCGTCAATTCATATTCATGTGCGCACATTTCCATTTTAGAGAGCACACTCCCGCGAACCTCAACCTTGCAGCGAGATTACCAGTCCAGGTTAAATCCCCTGCAATATAAACTCATAGAGTATTGTCGGGATTACCAGTCTAGGCTAAATCCCCTGCAACGACAATTACTCTAATGAGCTTGGATCTGAATTACCAGTCCAGGCTAAATTCAGACCTTATTTCAGATTACCCGTCCGGGCTAAATCCATTTTACACATATTCTTCGGGAGGGCTATATCAGGATAGGATCACCCGTCCGGGCTAGATCCTTTTTACCGTCAATTCCTTTTCAGAGATCTATCGAATTTTCCTTTCATTCAAACGGGACTTCTTCCCATTTTATCAAATATATCAATGTTTCATTAATTTTCATACAATGAACACTCAAATCATATTCACATCAAAAACATACAATCTCAAGCATTTCAGAATATAATTCAAGTTACACGAACTTACATTGATACTTGTTTGTAAACAGTAAAAATCTATTAATCCCGAACTTTTTCCTTTCCTCGATCTAGCTTCGTATTTGAATCTTCTGGATTTGGTGCAAAAATTATGAAATACCAGCTTAGAGAACCCTCCTATGGCGTTTTTAGCTGCTGGAATTGAAGAGAAATGAAAAGAAATCTAGATATTTCCTATTTAGTCCTAGTTTTATTTAGTTAATTTTGCAATATTCCAATTTTACCCTTAATTTATCAATTTTTCTGCTGATTTCATATCCTTGCCGTCCAGCCCAAATAACTTTTGGGTCTAATTGCCTTTTATATCCTTTCTCATTAGACTAATAAGCTATTTAATCACTCTAGCAACTTTTACACCTATTACAATTCAGTCCTTTTCATTTAATTGACTACCCAAACATTAAAATTTCCTAAGAAAATTTTAATACCACATTAATAACATTTCATAAATATTTATAAAATTATTTTTGACTCGGTTTTCAGTTTTACGAGATAGAGGTCCCGATACCTTATTTTACCCAATTTCTTCAATAATTTCTTTTTCTAACTAATCACTAAATTGATAAAATTTTCCTATCAATATTTTCATACGATTTTCCTATCATATAAATTTTCAAGCAAAAATATTGAAATAAATTTCTCTTTAAATCGGATTCGTGGTTACGAAACCACTGTTCCGATAACATTGAATTTACGCCATTACAACTATATTTTTGCAATACTTACTAAACTATTTTAGCTTAACGCGTAGGTTAGATCAAAGGGAAGCTAGAAGTGGTTCAAGACCTGCTTATCCCATCATATCCCGAGGCCAGAAGAGTATAACTTCTACGTTTTTGGTTTGGATGGCATGTATATAGGTATTTAGTGTGTGTTTTTTTATTAGGAAGGACTAAATTGTAAACTTTATAAACTTTATAAATTATAAGAACTTAATTTAAATGTTTGAAGAGTAAGATGGTAAGATGGAGTTATAGTGGTTTTAAATGTTTAAATTATCAATTGGTTGGTTTGCTATTGAAATTTGATATGCATGGATTAAGGTGTAAAAGTTTTAAAGTTGCTAAATTTCCTTCAATTTTGGCCCACATGGGGTCAGTGAGTTACATAGGCTAGGCACATGATTGTGTAACCCACACAGTCTATTCACAAGGTTATGTGAGTGCTGGAAATTGGGAAATTTTTGAACCATATGGCCTCAGAGACTTACATGGCCTGGCCATATGGCCATGTGGTAGACACGACCTAGACACAAGGTCATGTGCCTTGTTTTTCACAAAAGTTCATTTTTCACTTTAGAACAATGTCTTAAATACTAAAATGTTTAAGAAACTTATCGAGCTCTTTCTTTTAATTGATTTTGGTTAATTAATGACTCGATAAGTTACTAATAAGTTCCAAATGAAACTTTGCATGTTAAATTTTGATCGGTTAATACTATGATATTTAATGTAGTATTCTTATATTTGATCCGATTGTTAGGTTAAGTACAGGGTTGTTATATCAACAATATTTCCTAAACCTAAAACAATATTATTCTTAAATAAATTGAAACAACCATGTCCAAACTTAACATATAATTCCGGAAACATCAAGTTTTGAAATAAATATAAGGTTCCTAGGAATTGAAGGTATATAAAGAGCCTAAAGTAGGTTTAAGTGATAACCACTAACCAAGACCAAACAATAAGTCCCTATGCCTTTAATTGAAGCCTTCATACAATTCCCCATATATAGGAAATCTTTAGTTGGGTTTGTGGACTGGATTGAAAGGAATCCCTGTATCGATACATGAGTAGTAGAACCAAAATCTAATCACTAAGTATTATTATGAACTTCAATTAAGATTAATTCGAAATATACAAAAACATAAAATTTACCTTTCTTTTTGAACCAAGCTTTGTGTTTTTGGAAATCTTTTTTATAGTGTCCTTTCTTACAAAAGTGACACTTATCTGCCATTTGTTCCTTTTTATCGCCATTAGAAACATTGACAGGCAAGTTTTTCTTCTTTTTAAACTTGTTGGTTGTTGCTTTAAGTCCTTTGTCAGCTCCTTGATTCACAAGGTTGATGGAATTACTTCTTTGACTCTTTAACCTTGCTTTCTCCTAATTGTACTTACGAGTCAATTCATTCACACCCTACTTATATTTAATAATGTTACAATTAATTTGAAATGACCTATAATTCGAAGGTAATGAGTTCAATATGAGTTGCACTAAAAAAGAGTTATCCACATCATCCCTAGGGTCTTTAGCCCTATTGCAATATTAGTCATCACGATGATATTTTCTTGCATTCCCCTTGATCCATCATACTTCATGGTCATGAGTTGTGCCATTAAAGTACCAACAAGTGGTTTATCCATAGAACAAAAACGTTCTTCCACAAACATAAGATATTCTTTCGCACTTTCAGTTTGTGGAATTGTAGTTTTAATGTTATTGGCAATAATCATTCACAAAAATATAAGGCTCAATTTGTTTGATCATTACCATTATTTATGGTATAACATATCTTTCTCGTTGTTTCAATCAGTAATAACAACAAGTTTATCTTATAATAGTGCCAAGTCAAGATCTAAGACACCTAAATGGAAATAGACTTGTTCACTCCATTCAAAAAAGTTTAACCCATTAAATAAGGTAACCGATGAAACTTGCAAATGAAGAGAAATAGCTGCAAAATAATACATAAAAGGAAAACAATACATAAATGCTCAAATATTGAATTCAGATTTGCAAATAATCCAAGTATATCCAAGTTTTCTTTTGAGTAGATACTAAAATATACCATCATAAATAAATGCTAATAAACTTTTTGGACAAATAAATAATTTTCATCAAATATACCCATTGTATTTGGACATTCAAATATATATATCTAATAAAAATATTAATTTATCACCATAATTTTCACTATTCATAGAATAAATAATTTTCCTTTTGGCAAATTCTGAAGTTCTAATAAGTAGTGGAAGTCAATTATCCATTTTTCATCATATGCATTTAATTAATTTCATGGATATTGACAATTTTATATGCATGATTTAATTGATATCTATGAAAACTTTCAAATTTGACCACTTGGATGACTAACAAATTATATACATCTGTAAACTCCAAAATATATAGATATTTCGGTATTCTTTTATTTATTAATTATGCTAATTCCGAGTAAAAATATAATACTTTTTGTGGTTTTATATTTAATTTTATGATATTTTGTTATTTCCATAGGAATATGTTAAGTTTACGAATTTTATGCTAAATGCATGTTATTTTGTTATTTTTGTTGATTAATTGGGCTAAGGAAAATGATGGTAGAATTTTGATTGTATTTGGATCTTAGACAAGTACAGGTTGAAAGGATGATTGTGACAGCCCGATTTAGACCCTAGTCGAAACGGTGGTTCTCGGGACCACGAATCCGAGTCAAAAAAATATTTAAAAATTATTTTTTGTGTTTATTTTGTGTGAATTTATGCTTGTGAAATTTTCGTGATTTAATTTTATCGTTTGAATGCCCGATTAAATAAAAGGGCTTAATTGCGTAAAATGAAAACTTGATAGTTTAAATGTATAAGGGCCGAATTGTTATTGTCTTTTTAAATGGAAGTACTTATGTATTAATTAGGCCATTGGTTATATGAGTGGACGGTTGTAGGCATGTTTTATATGGTTTTATAATTAAAATTTTAAGGTTAAAAATGTAAAATAATAAATTATATATGATATATGATAACATAAATTAAAAGCCATGCATTTTTGTTCATACTTTTGACCGAAACTTGAGAAGGAATAAAGGGTTTTAAGCTTCCAAATATTCCGCCTTGTCCAAACTTGATTCAAGGTTAGTTTTTGCTCGGTTTTTGATAATTTCTACGTTTTTGAGATCGTTGCTTCGTATACTATCCGACCCATGCTAGAATTTTTGATTTTGATGAATATTTTGAGTTAGGACATTGATGAATATTTGTGTTTTGTGATGTTTGATGATGAAATATGAAAGATATGTTTTAGATTAACATGTTTTGTATGGGAGTTTTTGATGATTTTGAGTAATTAGGACTAAATTGTAAAATAATAAATTGAGGGACTAAAATGTGAAATAAATGAAATATATGGACTAGTATGAGTATAAGGAAGATTTGGCCTAACTATGTTGTTGTGAGATTTTGCATATTTTGTGTTTTATGCAATAGGGACTAAATTGTGAAAAAGTGAAATATCAGGGGTAAAAGTGTAATTTGCCCATTTGTGTGTTTTTGGATGAATTTTATTGAATATTTGATTAAATAAGTTTAATTTATATCAATTTAGATCAAGAAAAGAGAAAATCGGATTTGGATCTGGGGAAGACCAAAATAGTCGAGTAATCGATTAATACTGGTCGTCGATATCCGAGGTAAGTCTTTAAGCAATTAAACATCGTATATTTTGAATGTAATTAAGATTAATATGCTGATTTGGAATTCTTGGAATTATAGTAAAGATAGCCGAATATGATAAAGCATAGAAATAATGTATTTGAGTTTAATTCGATTGAGTTATAACAATTTGAAAGTCCGTATGAATTATGTGGAATATTTGAATTGTTCGGCAGATGAATTGTTTAAGAGACAGCTTTATAATAATGGTATTCAGGCTTTGAGCCTAGCAAGCCTTGTGCTGGTGAATTAAATCGGGCTTTATGCCTAGCAGGCTTATTGCCGGTGTCTAAAATCAGACTTGTCTAGCAGGCCTTGTGCCAGTGTGTGATACAGGCTTAGGCCTAGCAGGCTTTATGCTGGTGATTTAATATAAATCTATGCCTAAAAGACTTCTTGCTGATGTGTTATTTGAGTGAGTAAATCGAGCTAAATGGCTAGGTATGAATTAACTTGTTACCTATGTGAGATAAGGTAAGTAAGTACTTTGAATATTTGTGTTAAATCATGTATGATAGAAATGAAAAGCATATGTAAGTTTAGCATGTATATTCGGCCATATAGGTAATGTATATATGTGATATTATATATGATCTTGTGTATTCGGCCAAATAAGTGATGTTTGAATATGAAGTTAAATCTTGTTTTGTGAGCTTGTGTAAATGGGTGGAAGTATATTTGAATGTGTAATGATATTTGGCTTTGAAAGTTGAATGAAAATATGTAAAATTTAACTTTATAAGTATTCGGCCAAAGTGATAACTATGTTAAACATGTGTGGTTATGGAATGTATAAGTTGAGATTAAATATGGTATTGATATAGTAAATTGGTTTAATTTAAATTTAAGGAGTTAACTATATTATTGAGTTGTTATTTGCTTATGACTTATTAAGCTATGATAGCTTATTCTGTATGTTCATGTTTACTTTGTTTTATAGATTTTGGATTCATGTCATAAGCTCGGGGATCGTCAGCAAAGTTCATCACACTATCTACAATTTTTGTATTTAAATAATCGAACTTGAAGTATGGCATGTATAAGTTGAATTATGTTTTGATATGAAATGTTGAACTTTAGTTATGTATAACTAAAGCCATGCGAAAATGGCTAAGTTGATTTATGAATTTATGCTATTTCAAGTATAATTTTTAAGTGTGCTATGCATGAATGATGATGGATTGAATTGAATGTGACCTTGCTGATTTGATTATGTGATTAATTTAGGTGATAGAAATATAAGTGGTAAAGGTGATGAAGTTCGGTCAAGGTATATATATGAATGGCATAAATGATATGAGGTGAAATTGTGGTTTGATTTATGTGGGGTATTTATGGTTAATGGATGTAAGTATTTGGTTGTGGCATAGTAATGTTCGGTAGTGAAGTGTACATTATGTATATAAATCATACTTGAGTTATGTTTAAAACAAGTTAATTGAATTATATAAGTGAAATTTGGCTGGACGTATTTGGCATATTAGGTATTAATTAGATGAGGGTTATGTTTGATTAATGACTAAATAGTTAAATTGGTTTAAATTGTTTAATGTGATATTTAGCCGAATATATGGTTATTAAAGTAAATATTGAAATGGCATGAATAGTAAGCATGAATAAATATATTCGGTTAAGACTTGTAGAATTATCAAATGAATAGAAATTTTTATTATTAGCCATGAATAGTATTCAATTTCATGTGTTTAAATCATGTTACGAGTAGCATGTTTTGACATGATTATTTGGTTTATAAGTTTGGCTAAAGTATTTATTCATGTATAAACTTTAAATTTGAGATGGTAATTGGAGTAGTAGTCGAATGTACATATGCATGTATATTTGTATTTTGTGTTGATTGGAAATCATTTTGTTTTAAATGATTTGTACCTTGAAAGAATTACTTTTATATGACATATGTTTGAATGATAGAATGAAATATTTATATAAATCTTGGTATGTGCGTATGACATGTATATTTTTAATATGCTGAATATCTTTGCTTATGAGACATGTGATTATTTATATTTATAATTATTCGTGTAATGTGTATTTGTTTGATAATGTCTCGTAACCTTAATCCGTCGTCAAATACGGATTAGGGGTGTTACAATAATAAATGCAATTGCATGGATTGTCTAAATAAGAAGCCCAAATCCAATTCCGTTTACCCAATTTTACGAGAAAATAAGTTGGCAAAATTCATTGCTAAAATTAGTAGTCCCTAACCAACCTTTTAGACTCCCAAATATAGCATATATGACCCAATATTGCACCAAATAAAACCAGTATGAAAAATTTCTTAAAAGGCCTTCAACCATCCACCTACTGCTAAAAATAGCAATTAAAAACCACTGTATTTGGACCACATATTGGTCGGCCACAAAAGGAGAAGGCAAAGCTAACTTCCTTGCTAAAAATAGCGACTAAGGGACGACAACCAAAGGAAGAGAGAATTAAGGAAACTTCCTTGCTAAATTTAGTAAGGAAGATTTAGTCTTCTATCATATAAGGGATGACACAAATCATGGAGGTTATGGAAGATTTGTTTGCTATTTTTGGCATGGGCACTTAGGTTAGAAAAGGAGACTTCCATTCATCATTGCAACACACTATTAACATCAACATCTTCCATATTCTTTCTTAAGTGTTCTTTCCCTATTCATGGCTTGCTAAACACTTAGTTTCACAAAATAAGGCAATCACTTGCTAAAATGAGAACAACTAGGAGATTGACTTGAAAATGTTTAGATGATTTTAACTTGAGGTGAACAGGAAAGCCACTACGGGAACTCGCAAGGAGTAGCCGTAGATAGGCCCCTACATTCAGCTGTTTACTCTTTGCATTGTGAAATGGCCGTGGATAGCCCCCTACATTCAGCTGTTTACTCTTCGCATTGTGAAATGGTCATGGATAGCCTCCAATATTGATTGGTATTTCTTACCCTTCTCTTTACTGTTAAATTATTGTTTTATATCTTGAGAGACAAGATTGCATCTCGTCTTTATATTTTCAGTTTAATATGACATGACTTATTTTTGTTAATGCAAAATGGATATGAATCTTGATTTGAGTTCATTGTGCAAATGATTATTTCATTCATTTAGGTTTAATTAATGTTTATACTTGTTAATGTATGACCAACATTTGTAGGTAATTGAATTAAATATTTAATCTGGGAAGAGGTAATAGGTAATAGGTAATAGACGTAAAACTTAAGTGGTGCATATTATGTCAATTTCAAAAGATAATTGTTGTATGCATAAACTGTGTAAATGTCTGGGAGGGTGATTTCTAAGTTAGTTCTTTGAAACAGGAATATGCTAATTAACTTAGGAACAAAATAGGACTTCAGGAAGAGCCTATTTCTTAATTAAATGGGTTTAATGAATTTTCATATTGCCATGAATCATTCGTGATATTCTCTTTATGACTACTATTGAATTCTTGTTGAAATAAAATATTTTATTTTAGTCTATTCAGGTTATGTTGTATTATTCCTTGTGTTTACTTCCTGCTGTGATTATTTTCTGCAAGACATATTGTCTTATTTTGTGGGTGTTTGAATTCTAATTACTTTCATAATTTAAATTGCAAATTTCATCAACAATAGTCCTTCTTTATTTTGTTTTTAACTAAATTAATTAAAATCAATTTAAAATTAATTTTGCAAATAATTCTCTCAACAGTCCTGTGAAAATGGTACTCTTTACTTACTACTTATTACTTTTACAATCATGTACACTTGCACGTAATCACCAGACAACAACATCATATGTATCAAATTAAAATATTCAATTTTAAACAACATAAACTTTAAAGCCCATTTATATAAAATACTTATATCTCATAATTTAATCAATCCTAAATTTTCACTAATATAAATTAAAGGAATAATAAACTTTTTCTTGTTGACGATTGCATGGTTTTGCAGCATCAAATTGCATGGCAGATTGTTGACAATTGCATGACAATTAAATGGCAGACATTAATATTGACTAACAATGTAATAAATAGGAGGAGCAGGCTTTGCACCGAAAATTGACTCGAAACATTGGCATGAGATAATTTCTTTTTTGGTCCTTGAGATAATGGGCTATTTATAGTTTGGTCCTTGGATTTCAACTATAAATGGGTCTTCCCATTTCTCATTTCAATAATCTCAACTATTCTTTCTCTTTTAGTTTTCTCTCTTCTCCCATTTGAGAATTCTTAAGGAGTTCTATTTGTTTCTAATATTTTGGAGATAATGAAGTTATCATCTGGTGTTAGTACCCGAGGACGTAGGAATAATTTACCGAACCTCGTTAAAATTCTTGTGTTCTTTCTTGTCTTATTTTTCTTTCAATATTTGAGGGTATAATAGTAGTATTTAATTGTGCTATTAAATTATGATAAAAGGGATATTCTGACTAAAGAAAGACTTGGTACTTAAGAGATCATTGTGATTTACATCTCTTTCCTGAGAATTGAATTTTGTATGATTTTTTAGTACAATAATTTACACGCTTCCAACCCTATTGGAACAACATTTCAAACATGATTTAATTATATAATATAAATAATTAAAATATTACTTTATTAACAAATATGAGCAAATACAATACAATCATCCATCCATCAAATTAAAATAATAATACAATCGTTATTAACAATTAAGAGGAAATTGAATGCAATGCGATGGAATATTGTAATGCATCCATCATCCCGAACTCTAATGTAAAAATTTATGATTATCAAACAAATAAAATAAAAAATCAACCTAACTCAAAACTCATAATTACAACTAATCATGTTCATATCTGCTCGATACAAAATTTTAAGTACGTTTTTTTAAATTTAGGTTCAGACTAAAAATATTAAATCTGAGTCTGATTTGACTTGCTTGTATTAATTTTTTTAGATTATTTTTATATAAAAATAAAATTAAAAAATATAATACATCAAATACACTAAAAAACATTAATATGTGTCTCAAATTTGAAAATAAATTTAAAAAAAGCTTTTATACTTAAATAACACTAATATAATTACAACTTAGCAAGTATTTTAAAATAGTAGCAAAATTAACAATAAAACAATAGTTATACAATATCTAAATAATAACAATATAATAGTAAGAATATAATAGCGAAATGGTAGCAAAACAACAACAAAAAAAATTTAAGCTGACTCGGGTCGGGCTAAACTCAGGCCTAAGCTAAAAATCATACTCAAGGCTCGGTCTATTTAAAAAAAGGACCTTACTTTTTTCTAAGCCAATTTTTCGATCCTATATTTTTATTTAAACTCTCTCATTTTTTAAATAGACTTTAAAACCTTAGCGAATAACCCGAACTCTAATAAGAATGATTTCACGTGTTGTATGTTTGCTAATTTGGGGATTTCTCTTAAACATCAATCAGACCATGAAAAAAAATTCAACGAGAGAAGCCAATTTTGAAAACCTATAAAACCTAACGCCATTAAAAGTCACATAAATTAATTCTTAATAATAATAATCATAATTGTCACGTATCTATCAGTTGGTAGAGATACTAACCCTTTTTAAAATGAAAAATTATTATTTAAATTTTTTAAAATTTTTAAAATTTTAAATTAAAAAATATAATATTTTAACTCCTAAAAATAATAAAAATTAATTTAATTTTTTAAAAATTAAAATTTAATTTTAATTTTTAAAATAATTTTCTGGCTTGGCCCGATGATAATGGTGGTGATCATCGTGATCATGCAACGAATTTATCATTCGGCGAAACTTAATGCTAATTAGGAACTTCAATATTATTATTGTAAAAGAATCATGGTAGCTTAATGCTGCAACTTCAAAGAATTTGATTTTTAATTGTATAACTCTTCAATAGCATATACTATAAGTATAATAAAATTATATCAATTAATGAAAGATTATATACTCCTCAGGTAAAATTTTTAATATCTAGATATTATAAAAATAAATTTTTTAATAGTATATAAATAATTATTTAGGATCTTTAAAATAATATAATTTTCATAAATATAAAAAATACCTAATGCAGAATTGAAGTTGACTATTAGGGTACGTTTGGTTCACTGTAATTGAATAGAGCTGTAATGGAATAGAGTTGTAATGGAATAGAGCTGTAATCAGTAATTTCATTGTTTGGTTAAACGGAATAGAATAGATGTTGTAATAGTATAAAGAAAAATGTTTAAATAACCAAAGTACCCTTAGCAAAATTTGTTTAGGTAGATGATTATTGTTCTTGTTATTAAATTTTAATAAAATTATTGTTAAATATATTTTAATAAAAATAAAAATAAATAATTTAATCATATTTTAATATAATTATTATTAAATACAATTTAATAAAATAATATATAATTTAATAACATTCTTAATATAATTATTATTATATGAATTAAAAATTCATAATATATAATATTATAAAAATAATATATAACCTACTTTATTATTTTTAAACTGCAATACATATTTAATGTGCTAAAATCTCATTAGTGAAACAAATAATTTAATTAATCTACAATAAAAAAAACAAAGTAATAGAAGTAATAAATAACCCGTGATTAAAAAAATTTAGACACTAAAATAAAAATAATGATATAATTTAAATGTTAATTTATGAGTTAAGTAATAATTTTAATCGATACTTTGTTACATATAACAAACATTATAATGTTACATTTCACATTCTCATTTCATTTAAATTGTGACAGAAAATATGTTAAACACCATATATGCATAAACTATTCTACTTTAATTCATCAAATCAATGGAAATATGTGTGATCATTTAATAAAAAACATTACATTTAAATTTAATTATAAAAAATATAAATATCATTATAGAAATAAGATGAATGAATGATTAACAACAATCTAACTTTAAGAAAGCCCCTGGAGAACCCTTATTTATGTACTGGCCCCCAAAAGAAAGAAATGGGAACTATTGTCAAATGTTCAGCTCACATGCCGTATTCTCAATACATAAGATTGTACCTGATATCAATATAAATGAACATCCTTGACAATTAAATTCAATGATAAAACATAATGAACAACCATGTTTTGATACCCTTTTATATGTTAATAACACAGAATACCATCATCTTTCATTGTTAAAATGCTTACAAAGAGCTAAATAGTGGGAAAGAATCAACAAAAAGATGTATTACTTGTCATATCATATCCATGTTAGTGATAGTCTCCAATGTAGGATTAAACCTTGAAGTCTACAACTCACGGCTACTGCACATTTACTTCAAATCAAATTCCATGACTGTTATAGCTAATCTAAATAATTTCCTTTTAATTTCTTTTCTTGAAAGCTAGGCTGTTAAGCTATAAGCTTTTCATAGCTAATCTATTAAGCAATTAGCTTTTCACCAACATAACTAAGTTCATTAGAGTTAGAACAAAAAACATGGAAGCTAGACTATTAGAATACTAGCTTTTCACACACAGCAATACCAACTAAATCTAGTAAAGACGCCTCGATGATATTAGCATTTTTGCTTTCTTTGACCATACCATATATAAGATGGTCAAGAGCTACTCTGATCCAAGACTATCCATTTACCAAACTAAATTTACTCAAGAGCATCAATAATTAATAGATCAAGCTATTTTACTAACCCACAAGCAGCAAAGAAATAACTAACATTCACATCATCTCAAACTAAGATTAACAGAGTTAATGTATTGAAACTAGAAGTAGCAAAAATGAACAGATTGTAACTCATTCATCAAACTCGATCATCAAGCAGTTGGCAACAGATATCTAAGTAATTCTTCAGTTGCACTTAACAAAGACATAAAGCATTAAGGTTCTTTTACATTTCTCCAAGCTCAAGCATGTTGAATACTAAACTATAACAAAAATTAATAAACATGAAATGACAAGAATGAAAGAGCATCACCATTGTCAATGGAGATTCCCATTATATTTTTAGTTTCTAAAGCTCACTTTCTCAATACAGGAAAATTCTCAGGACATATATCATTCTTGTGATTTCATGCCAACCCAGCTCCACCAAATCTCTAAACTTGTATCTATAATAGGTATGCTGGAGAAGTACTCACATGCATCTCCAATTATGCACTTATCAACTATCAAGTTGAATTTTTATCAGTATTGCCTTCTTGCTGTACTTTAGAAGAATCTTCCTTTTTACCCATGATCTACTGGATACCTTCTTGATATCCTTCTATGAAACTCTTAAGAGCATTTCTATATGCAGAAGCCCTTGTTATGTATAAGCTTTATAAAGCAGGTCTCAAAGTCTCCATCCCTCCTCTTGCAGCAATCGCTATTAAATCATTTCCATAGACAACATCAAAACAATGTAAAATTCAACAAAATAAACTATAATACCTGGAAAATAAGAGAGAGAAAAGAGTGAGAGGAGAGAAATTTGGCCTAAAAAATAAACTCATAGACAGATGAATTATTTCCCCCAAAATTTCACAATATAGCATTCATACAACCAATAAAAACAACTATCAAAGGCAAAATCCGAAAGCACAAACACATACAATCAGAGGTAAAAGAAAAAGAAAAGGAAACTTCATATAATATAAAATTCTTGCCAACAAGAAAAAATGTGCCGTATAATTAACAAAGATAATTTCCACAGACCAATTAACCTATCCATAGGTCCATACAGCAATCAAAATCTTCTTCCACGAAAAATAATCTCATATTCAAGCCTGAGCATATAGAAAGAGGACCCAACAATTCACGGTGTTAAAGCATATGACTATACTGAGGAGATTGGCTACAAACAACATAGTTACTAAAGTGAGCTAAAAGAGATCTGCAAAAGGCCTGTTAAGTGGCAATGGCAGCAAATGAACCTGCAAATCCATGATCATGTAAATAATAATAAACCCTCAGAAATTAAACCAGAGCTTAAAGTTCCAATCATTAGGTCAAAACCTTATATCAACATGCATCGATTGGATTCCATGAAAGAAGATTCAAGTAGAAACAACATGCTAAAAAAGAAACTCCGATTGATACATAAGAAAAACCAAGTCAGGAATTAAGTAATTTTGATTTTTTTTTCGAATTGAAATTTAATAAAGAAAAAAGCAATAAGACAAGCATAAATATTCCACTGCATACTTCAAATTAAAAATTAAAAGTTTTTTTAAGGAAACTAAGACCTTTCCTTGGCCTGGTGAAGAATGGATTCACCAAAAATATGCCAATGGAAGTGTAAAATATAAGACTTGAACACAAGTGCCAACAACAAAATAAAACAAAATGCAGTCAAAGATGACTCTGAATAGCAAGGGGAAAAAGACATCAAAGAATAAATTCCATGCTACCTCTAGACAAGTTCTACTAAAAAAGGAAATTGAAATGAAAACCTAACTGAACTCAAGCATTACGGGACTTTGTTCCTTGACCTCCATAAGATGTCTCAAGCACGAATCTAACAGTTTATTGCACATATATCAGCGGTACTGGTGCCTGATGGCTTTTCATTTAAGGCTTAGATCAAAGATAAAGAAACCAAAATGAAAGCATAGAAAATAAATAAAATTCAAACAAAGAAGAAAAAGAGGTAATGCTTTCTTCAATATCAAAAGACGATCACAAAATAAGTAGATGAGGATTTTGATTCATCACATCTAGAAAAACTTGAGTTACTAAACTAAACTTTAGGAACGAAGAAAATGAAAAACAAAGTAAAAGAACTGCAGAGAGTTGGTGAGGGGCAATGGTGTTTAGGGCTTTGTAAATGGAGAACGTAGTGAATATGGAGGCTATAGTTGAAACTGCAGAAAGGAGATGATGATGAAACAATGAGGGCAAAAATGAAAAAAAAATATTTTTACATTCCTACCGTGCTCTGAATGGCCATTCAGAGGGTGAGGCAAAGAATGCTATTCAACCTCTATTCAGTGTTTAGTGGGAATAGAAAACTAAACAGCAACATCCGTAATAGACATTTTAGTCAACCAAACAAGGGTTTATGGTGGGCCCATGGAATTGAATTGTAATGGCTATTCCATTACATTAAACCAAACAGGTTGTTAGACTTAACAATTAGCTTTTAACATACGTGGTAACAAGAAATTCAGATAATTAATTAAGCGCAACCCTGTTTTGCAAGTAAAGCTAAATTGAATTTTGCTAAATTTTGGAATCCCATTCCTCTATTTTCTTTAGCTCACATAAATGTCTTTATTCACACCAATGGATTTAGTGTTTTCCGTGGTTTTTCTACCACCAAAAGGAGCCACATATGCTCTCCAATTCCAAACAAAATGAATTTGGAAGTAAAAAACATATCATGGAATATGTATGAATAACCTGCAACACAAATTTAATAAACACCTCATTCCCTCCTTGAGACAAATGATTTATGTTCCAGCTATTAATTTTCTTCCTCATCCTAAAAATGCCTGTTTTTTCCTCTTCCCAACCATGTTAGGCAATCCCAAATTCTCTTCTGGATTTGATGAACTTTGTACATTCAATTTTTGGGACACTAACATTCTGTCTTGGTTTGAAACATTTGTGTTGTAGTAGACTGTCAAAAGTCACACATTATCCTGAGCAATTCTCATATTATTTAAGAATTTTTTTAATGTTTTGTGCCCCAACTTTTGTTGCATCTCCAAACAAAATGCAGTCATCTGCAAACATCAAGTGTGAAATAAGAGGTCCCCTTTGACTAACTTTAGCCCCCTGTAATAAACTTTCTTGTTTTTCTATTCTCATGAGTGATAATAAACCTTCGCAACAAAATAAAAAGAGATAGGAACTCAAAGGATCCCTTTGCCATAATCCTTTGCTAGGCTTAAAATTCCTTTCTTCTTCTCTATTAAGAACATTAGAATATGACACCATACTTATGCAATGCATAATAAAGTCCACCCAATATCTAGTAAACCCCATTTTTAAGCATCACACTTCTAAAAAAGGCCCACTCCACTCTATCATAAGCCTTGCTCATATTTAGTTTTAAAGCCATAAAACCTTTCCTCGTTATTCTTTTTTTATAAAAGTATGGAATATTTCATATGCAATTAGAACATTATCTGTAATCAAATTCCCTGGCACAAAAGCACTTTATGCTTCATCGATACAAACATCCAAAACCTTTTGGAGGCGATTAGCAATAGTCTCAGAAATTATTTTATAAAGAACATTACAAAGACTGATGGGGCGAAAATTCATCAAATTAATAGGTTGAATCACCTTAGGAATGAGCACAATATGGGTACAGTTCAATGCTTCCAAGGACTGACCTCTGTTTAAGATTTAAAGGCAAAATGTGCCTATATATTTTCTAATAAAGTGCTTATATAGTAGGTCCCATCCCTTTTATTGCCAAAACAATTTCCTCTTCCAAATATGCAGTAGTTAAAACCTGGTTCATCTCCTCTAAAATGCAACTATTAATCTTCATGAGAATATGATTCGGATCATTGATCTCTCTAATGGAAAAGAGATCAATGAAATAGTTTTTAGCACTCTCCTCTATTTCCTTATCATTCGAAACATTATGTCCATTCATGTTATACAACACATAGATCTGATTCATTTGCTTCTTTAATTGACCTTCGCTCTTTGCTTCCAATAAATTTCTTCTTTATCCATTTCCATATTAAGGTGAAGTTTTGCCTCCAGCATTTCAGTAATAACCTCTTCATTATTGTCACAATTATTCAAAACTTCAAGTCTCCTCGAAAGATGCCTTGAGAGACCAATCGTATTCTTTTTAATCTTCTCAAACCAATCCTTCAAACCATTGCATAGGATAACAAGTCACTCTAAAATATTTCCCTTACTTTCCTCCCACAAAATACGCACCATTTGTTCACAAGATTATTCTAATGTCGACCAAGCCTCAAATCGAAACTTCTTTTCTGCCCCTCACCTTTTCCCTATTTGTAACAATAAAAAGGGACAATGATATGATACCAAATGCGCCAAATGACGTAAAGAGAACTATGAGAAAAGATCAATCCAATTAAAATTTGCCACCCTCTATCAAGCCTTTCATGAATTTTTGATTTTGGCAAATTTTCTCTTTCCCATGTAAACTAAGGCCTCGAAAACCAAATATCATTTAATTGACAATCATATAACTGTTGAAAAATTGGGTTAGGAAAATGCAATGGAAAATAAATTTAGGGAAAATCAGAGTTTTTTAAAAAAAAATTCCAAAACAAGAACTTGGTTATGATATCTAAAGTAATAAACACTTAATCAAAATTGTACATTTTCAATTCGTCTAGGATGAACGCTTCGACTGAGTAATCTTCTTCGCTATTTTCAAGGTCATGTCTGTTGAGTGTGAGCTTGCTTCGAATAAAAAAATCAGAAAAATTACTAGTGGGGTGATTTCACAAGTTCTCTAAACTTTTGGGTCAAGTTGTAAATAATAAAAATATCTCTAGAAATTTTCTAAAATAATTTCCTCAAAAAATTTCCCTCTACAACTTTCTCTTGAATTCAAGTGTATGTAAAAAATGACCTAAGACTCTCTTTATATAGGGAGAGTTTAGAGAGTTCAACTATAATTAAACTTAATCACTTTAATATTAAAATTAATAAAATACTATTAAGATAAATATTGAATTTAATTTAATATTAAATCTATTAAAAATATTATTTTTAGAATAGTTAATATGAAATCAAATTATCTAGTAGAGTCCTAATAAGAGTGTAATTCTTTCACTGCTCAACCATTGAAGAACCACCGTCGTCGACCATTTTTCGGCCATCAGGCACCTCCAGCTGGTTCAGTTTCTATTGGTTTGATTCAAGCAGTGATGGTTCAACTAATCCAATCTAGCCATCAATTGGACCGTCGGATCGATTGTACGTACCAGGCCTGTTTGACCAATTTTTTGGTCTTAGTCTCGGTTTTGGGCTCTTGGGCCTAATTTACAATCTTAAGTCCAATTTTCAAGTTTAATTATCCATTGGACCGATTGTCTGACTTGAAAATTAATTTCTAAAAATATCATATTAATTTTAATTAATTTAATTTTACCTGATCTAAATTAATTTTCCCAAAAATCACTTAGATTTTCCAATTTAATTTTTCAAGAAAATTATTTAATCAAATTCTCTAGTTGAACAATTCTTACGACCGCTCAATTTAATTCTACATCGAATACATCGACTTAATTAAAATATTTCCAAAGTAGTAGAATTTAAATTTACTTCTAATTTAAATGCAGTCTGATCGAGCTTTTGTTGAGCCAATGGAGGAACCAATCAGACATATACAATTAGGCTCTAGTAATTACAATTATATCTAGAAGCATCATTCCGATAATTCGCAATTACTTAATCATGGAATCAGTCCATAAGAAGTACTATGATTGAAAACTCCTTATTGTATACTCTTTACGAAAGCAATTCATCCAACTACTTTGCCCAATGACCTCGTCATGTGTGTGTTACCCTCGTATGATATCTTTGATTCCTTTAAGTTAAATTCGTTCACTCAATACAATTTTATATTATCCCATTGTTACCATTGTCTCTTAATGATCAATATGATCACCATTAACAAATAACTATGATAAAATGCTCGTTCGAGAACAAGCAACCTGTGGTCACGCTCTATATTTATCAATCTACACAATGCTAATGAGAAGATATCGTTAACTCTTTAATTGAGCTATGAATTCCACTGTTTCTAGTAAAGCCATGCCATACACAAGTTATGTACCCAACATACCAGCTATCAGCTCGATCATCTTTAGAACATAAGCCTTCACTTATATCAAAGCACATGAGTTTCATACGCATGGTCAGTGACTAACTCAGGATTTTGGTAAATCACACCATAAATGTCACAAGTGAATTAATTCACAAACGAATTCATAATTAATTCATCTTAGGTTCAATCCAATGTATCATTCTGCAAATGAATACATCTATTTCTTTACTCGTGGAGTCAATTGTTTTGATAGCCAAGACTAACCATCTCCTCAGTTGGAATTGTAGAGAACATAATAATCCTTCTCAATATATGAATTAAATGCTCGCTTTGATTCTTTTACGGGATTACGGGCTCATTTAGATTATTTACTAAAGTAAGTTGTCTTTCTTGTAATGTAAACATTTTTACAATGCTACTTATCATCATTTTGAACTTAGACAATCAATGAGCTAATATTTGGTTGTCACAATTTCACTACGCACGTGAAATATGAAAGATATAAGTACAAAAGACATAATAGTGAAATGTGGAATTTATTTATTCATCATTCAAATACATAGAAAATAATTACATGTTTGATACAATATGAACACATTTCCCAACAATAACACTCTACGAAATTCCTCTATTTGACTTTCATCCCTCGACACACCCCCAACTTTTTCATTAGTATATAAGATTTCGTTAAATCACCACATACCATCCAAACCAGATCTTGATTTCTACCAAGTCCTCTCAATAAGTTCCAAGTACTGATTTTATCCCGTGAAATTGGAGAATCGTGAAAACCAATCATATGCCATTTTTTCTGATCTCCCTCCTCACTGATCTCAACATCAATATGATTTATCAAGAAGCTACGAAGTTGAATAGTAACATCACCTATCCAAGCAAGACATAAACCTCATCTTGTCCCATTAGTGAGAACATCAATTCCATTATGAAAACCTAAGCTTCTCCGAACATTCTCCATCCTCTTAGCATTCAATTTCATCTTCATTAAGAAGACAATTTGGGGACCATCTATTTTAGAACATGCTAAATTCTCTCGACTATCCATAAATTCCTCAAACCATGAATGTTCCAACTCAAAATTTTCATTACTTCCGGTTGGCTTGCCTACTAGCAACCATCGATATCTGTTTAAAATAAGCACTTTCATGCTCATCATTAGATTCCAATAAGTTAGAAATTCTAGAAAAATTGGAATCCAACCTAACCGAACGAGATCTTTTCTTCCTATCAATATTTTTCAATAGGCTTTCCTCCAAATCATGTTCCATTTGAACTTGGGCTAGCCCACCTGAAGATCCCGCCACTACCACCTCATTTTTATTTGAAGATCCTTCCAAATTAAAATCCAAGATTGGATTTATGGTTTGCCACTATTCTCACCTTTTTTTTAGCTTATAGATTCCGCCCAATTGCTTGCTGCCCCTATTTTGCACCCGAAAATTCTGAATCATCTCCCTCTTGGAGCCACATACTGGTCATTGTAGTGGCCCTTCACGGTTGCGCCTTCAACGAGAGATCCCATCCACACTCTAATTCCTTACTACCTTATTCAAACGAATGTGACAAAAACTATCACCAGGGCCTAAACAGTCACACAAAAAGCAAAAGAGAGTGAGTTTATCGTAACGAAAACTTGCATAAATGAATTTAGACTGATAAATCATAATTTTTTTCCTCCTTTTCAACGGTCTATGAATATCCAATTGTACTCGAATATGCAAATAATTCTGAAAACCTTTACTCCCTTGCTTTGCATCATACTCAATGAAATTCCTAAACTACTTTGCCACGTTCTCCAAAAAATAACCCAGTGGTGAATAATGGATTTGAACCCAAAAGAAAGAGTAAGCTAATGGGATCTACATTGGATCCTCATTTTCTTGCAAACGATGAATAACTAAGGGATGGTTATTAAATGTCCACAGGGCTCCATTAACCACTCGTTCCACATCAATTTCATGATAAAACTTAAACATATAACATTTTCCCCCTAGATCTGTAATCTGAACCCCCCAAGAGGGTGCCATAAATTCGCCATTGCATTTCTATTGGTTGGGAAATGGATAACACTTGCTATTAAAAAACATAGTACCAAACAGAATTCATACATCAAGTGTTGAGTATTCACATCACTCGGGAGGCTCCAAGCCTCATCTTCACCATTGTAAATATTCAGATTTTCCATTCCTCCCTCCGGAGGCTTCAAAAACAAATCCAAACACCTAGAACTAGTGATTCCCAATAAGAATGAAATAGAATATCAGATCAAACACCAGCGACTAAAAAAAAAAAAAAGAAAAAGAGCCAAAGATGTGCCACAAGAGCAGACTAAATTTCCTTATTTATAAATTTTAATTGGTATATAATTTTAATATTAATTAAGCAATAATTGAGATAATTAAAAATTTATTCAAAGAATAATTCTATTTTACATTAATAAAATTAGTAAAATTAACATAACTCTTTCATGTCAAAGTTTTTTTAACTAATAATTATCATAAATTTTATTATTATTTTAAAATTAAAATATAATTTTTTTTAAAATTAATTAAATAATATGATAGAAAATAAAATATTTTGTGGTGAGACATATTACAGATGATCTAAATAGTGTTGATTTAATTGACATGTTCTCGTTGCCGTTTTAGCTAAGGTTCTGACTTTCATTATTTATGCTCGTTTAGATATCTAAACTCGTTTTCAACAAGAAATTAAAAAATTGAGTTTTAATTTAGAAACACCTATTAATAAAATTTATAAAAAATGATTGAAAAGAAAAAGAAAACAATAATTTACTTTCTCTTTTTTAAGGATGAGATATTAGAAAAGATATCTTGTGTATGATTTGGGGACCGTAACCCTAATATTTATAACTTTGACATATTAATTCTAATTCCTAATTAACCCATTATTAATTAAAATCTAATTAAAACTTAATTATTAGAGTATCTACACATATTTGACCTATACTTTATTTAACAATTAAAAACTAATAAAATTTTAACCAAATTAGATTACTTTTAATTTGGACTAACCTATAATGATAATGAATAATAACATATAATTACTTTTATTGTATATGTTTTCCAACTCATGTCACTTCAACAATCCAACTTCTCCTCTTTCAATTTTAAAATTTAAAGTCAAAACTCGCTTTGTTTTGATTTTCCTAATAAATTCAGATAGACGACTTAAGAAATATTTTGTGACATCAAATTCTTGCATCAATGCCGATTAGCCCCGCAACCTAAAGCGACGTGGCTCATCATTGCATCAATACCAGCCAAAATGGATTAATACATACGGATGTAATGGATTGAAATTTACACAAAAACTATTATTTATTATGGGAACAACACATTGTCACCTATACAAATGACAGCACTACAAATTAGGTTCCCTGGTAGCTTTCCAATGGAAGGAAGCTGTGGGAGACTAGCTTCCTTGGTAGGTTTCCAACGAAAGACAAGTTGACTTTTTTGTTTTTTTTATACACCATACTTGTAAACCTTTAACTCTAAAATTTAAAATTTTATTTGATAATGTATCAAATATTTGTTCTTAAGAGTGAGTATTTAATCAGATCGAATGAAAAATTTTCGAGTTAACATATTTCATCATTTTAACTCGATTTGAATTTTTTTGAAATTGAGTAAAATTGTTTGAGTTAACTTCAAAAATTAAATATGTCAAATTAAAACCTTATTACAGTATAACTAATTAAAATAATTCAATTTTTTTAGGTTAAATCCAATTTTTTTGAATCTGTGAAGATTCAAATGGTGCTATCAATTATCATAGCAAATTAATAATAATTAAAATTTTGGATGATCTAGGCCTTCTAATTTATCAGGGCTATGGTCATGTGTTAATCCAAATAGATAGTAGATAGTATTGAGGTAGCTAAGGCTATCTAGACGAGACCTATGGGAGGATCTAACTCGACACTAATAAGGAGGATTCTCTGGTTGCTATCACAGATTGAACATTGGAGTATTTCACATATTCTTAGAGAGGACAATCAAGAAACTGATAGTTTAATTAAAAAGGCACATGGGGAAGCCATGGATTGCAAATTTTTGAAGTGTCCCTATTTGGGGGCTTGAACTAGTTTATGTAATCTGTGCTTATTTTCTTTTTATCAACTTTATAGGTAAGTTAGCCTTTAATTTAGTAATTTTATAATAAATTTTTATTAAATTCCGTGATTTAACCACATTATAGGAAACACCAACCTATTAACATACAACTACTGGAAATAAGAATAGTGTGAAATTGAAAATCAATAACATTGAAATAATCAAATTGTTCAACGATGCAGAAATAAACTCCCAAATCACATCTAGCTCTTAGAGAAAAATATATACACATGATACATAAAAAGAGTTGCAAGCACCACACAAATATACAAATACATATTGCAAGCTCATATAATAATGCAGGATAAAGGTGTGCTTCTAGGCAATTGTAATGGAAGCATGGTAAGGACCAGGAACTAGGACAAGATCATTTTCCCTCTTCATAGACACGCCGAACTTCTCAGTCATGTCCATATCTTCTTGCTTCATTCCCCACGAAAATTTCCAATCAAAATGGAACAACAGTTGGGCAAGTGGCAGCTTTACATTTGGCAGTGCGAATAATATGCCTGGACATTTCCTCCTTCCTGCCCCAAATGGGATGAACTCAAAATTTGTCCCCATGAAATGTACTGAACTGTTTACAAACCTTTCAGGCTCGAACATTTCAGGCTCAACCCAATAATTCGGATCTCTCCCGATTGCCCATGCATTCACAATGACTCTGGTCTTTGCAGGTATTTCAAATCCATTAACCACACAGTTCTTGCTACTTTCTCGTGGAATCAATAAAGGTATAATAGGGTACAGTCTTAAGGTTTCTTTTATAACACACTTGAGATATTTAAGTTGATGAACGCCTGTTTCATCCACATTTCCTTTGCCTTCAAACACCTGCCTTACCTCTACTTGTGCTTTTGTCATAACTTTTGGTTTTTTAATCATTTCCAACATTGCCCATTCTATGGTTGTTGCTGATGTCTCACTTTCGGCACTGAAAACGTCCTAAACCAAAGTAATAAATAACATTATGGCTATTAACATTTGTGAACAACTACCAAATTCCAAGTCAATGTAGTGAAAGGAAATCGACTTACTAAGAGGATAGCTTTGATGTTGTTGTCAATTAAGGGAAATTCGCCATCCTCCTGAAGCCTTAAAAGGAGATCAACCAAATCTTCCTTGTCTTCATCTTCACTTCTGCCTTTTGCTCTACTTTCTTTGTGATCATTAAGAATGTTCCCAACTATCCTGTCAGTTTCTCCATGAATCTTTTCAACTCTATGCTTTAGACCAGAAACAACATCCAAGAATTTAAGTGAAGGAAAAAATTTGGAAGCAAAGAAACCCGACTTCACCTTGGTTTCCTCAGTAACAACTGATATGAAAGCTTCTTGATCTTTGCATTTCTTGCCAAAGGCTGCCCTCGCTGTTATTGCATAACTCATTGAAAAAACTTTCTCGGTCAGATTCACAGCCAACCCTTCTTCGACAATTCTGAGTAAAGAAATTAGAGAAGACGAGAGAAGAGAATGAAGAAGATAAGAGAAATCTAAAATTTCCTTCCTGTATTTTCATAACCACCTTCTGCATACAACTTACATTTTTAAGGAAAAGAAATAACAAGAAAGACAGCATGGCAATTTCTGTTTTAAAATCTAAACACATCGTTTAACTAATTCCCCAATACGCCCCGTTTCATTAAAGCTAACTGTTTAAAATCTCTACTTACTTCCCAGCCCGTAACAATCTCCCTCCTAAAATAAAATCCTTGTCCTCAAGGATGAAAACGAGGAAATTTAGTGTAATACCCCGAAAACTTTTATAGTAAGATATTATCTTTGATATAGTAAAATAAGGAAATAAAGTGACAAAAAGAGAAATTTTGAGTTATGTCAAAATTGAGAAGTATATTATGATATATTAATTCAAGAAAGGACTAAATTATAAAAGTGAGAAAAGTTTTGTTGCACAACAGTAAATACTCAAAATTTGAGGGGTTAAAGTGTAAATATGAAAAAGTTGAAGGACCAATAGTGTAAATATTTTAAGAGTGGAATGATCTAGAAACTAAGGAAAATGGATGAATTAGGACCAAATTGAATAGGTGAAGAACTATGAGGGACTAAATTACAATTTTATCAAATTAAATGATGACTCAAGGATGGAATTTTAAAAGATAATAAAGGGCAAAATGGTCAATTGGAAGAGAGAGAAATCTAGAAAGCAATGATGATGTTGGAGATATTTTAGATTAAATAAATAATAGTTTATTAATATGTTAATTTAATTTTTAAATGATATTTTTATTATTTTATTATTATTTTATTTAGTATATATAAGGAAATAAAGATGAAGAATCATAATCTTTTTCCCATGTACCCAACGTATGAAGAGAAAAGGAAGAAAGAAACTTTCTTTTCTTTACAATTTGGTCCTTCTACCAAAAATTCACTATTTTCACCCAAAAATCAAAAGAATTTCCTTAGCTACCAAGAGAGAAAAATGTTAAAGAGGCTACGGGAAGTTAAAATATCAAGTTGGATTCAAGAAATGGAGGCTGATGGAGAGAGAAAATCAAGATGAAGGTTGGAATCAATAGAATAAGGTAAGAACATCATGATTTCAATATATTTTTAAGTTTGATATTATTGAAAAAGCTTGGGATTGATGTTAATGTAGAGTTTCCTTACATATGGTCCTATGTTCTTGATATGTTAATGAAGAGAAAATAAGAGAAAGTGAAGAGAAATAGTGTAAAGAAAGAAAATAAGGGTGTTATTAACATGGTAATTAATATCTTGCACTAAAACAGTTCTAGACAGCAGCAGTATTTTAACTTTGAAAAATCACCATAAATTGTAGAAATTGAATTAGAAGATTAAAAAAATATGGGATTAAAGCTTATTGAGTCTAGGTTCTCATAGAAGAAACAGTGTAAGCAATGGATTTGTAAATTTTGAGATATAATGAATTTTGTGAGACAAGGTCAGAATGAATTCGGGTTCCCCTGTTCAGACTTTGAAAAATCATAAAAAAAAATAATTAGGGGCTTAAATTTATATGTATAGAATCCTGAATGAGTCTAATTTTATTAGAAACAAACTAGAACATCATTTTAATTCTGTACAAGGAGATAATTAATTTTTAGTGAAGAAGGGTCAGAACTGTCAGACAACAGAACAGGGGTGACTTTAATGAATAAACTGTACTAATTGGATAAACCAAAAATTATAAAAATTTTATGGTAAGAATATATGTGAGTCTAGTTTCAGATAAAATTTACAGATCTTAATTTTTACTTCTGTAACTCAAGAAATAAATAATTTAGTGACTATGACTCAAATGGACAGCTTTGAATATACATATAAGTAAATAGTGAAATTATTGATAATGTTACTTATAAGCATATTATATAAATTTAAGGATGTGGAATGGAGAGGAGGAGGAGGAAAATATATATGAATATTCAACAAGCATGACTAATTTGCATGTTTTAGGCTTAAGGACTAAATTGAATAAAAGTAAAACTTTATGGGTAATTTTGTAAAAATGTCAAAAAATGACCAAATTGCATGAAATGGATTAATTTTATTATTTAAATTAAAAAATTGAATAAAATTATTAATTTAGTTCAAGATAGGGGAAAACATGTTTTAGGGATTAAATTGAAAAGTGTTGAAATTATGGAAAGATTCTGATATTTTATAGACTTCATGGATTGTTATCAATATGTATGAGAATAATAGCTGGAAATAAGGATTAAATTGCAAGAATTTTATTTTCCTGCCCCTAAGGATGAAATCGTCATTAATTAAAAGTTTAGGGGCAAAATGGTAACTTTTCCTAGAGCATTAATTAAATGCATTAGAATATGAAATGAATGAAAATGATGATGAAATTTATTTATAAAGATCCAGATGACTTAAATATGAGACTTGATCGTGGAAAAGAAAAGATATCGGATTAATGAAATTATAAACACAAACAAGCAATGAGGTAAGTTCGTGTAACTTGAATTATATTCTTAAATGCTTGAAATGCATGTTTTTGATATGAATATGATTTGAATGTTCATTATATGAAATTTATGAAACATTGACATATTTGATGGGAAGAAATCCCGGTTGAATGAAAGGAAAATTCGATGGATCTCTGAAAAGGAATTGAAGGTAAAAAGGATCTAGCCCGGACGGGTGATCCTATCCTGATATAGCCGTCCCGAAGAATATGTGGAAAATGGATTTAGCCCAGACGGGTAATCCGAATTAGGGTCTGAATTTAGCCTGGACTGGTAATTCAGATCCAAGCTCATTAGAGTAATTGTCGTTGCAGGGGATTTAGCCTGGACTGGTAATCCCGACAATACTCTATGAGTTTATATTACAGGGGATTTAGCCTGGACTGGTAATCCCACTGTAAGGATGAGGTTCGCGGGAGTGTGCTCTCTGATATGAAATGTGTAAGACCATGGTTGAAAGATACCATGGCAACGTGATATGAAACGAATAAGACCATGGTTGAAAGATACCATGGCAACATGACGGGAAATGAATAAGACCATGGTTGAAAGATACCGTGGCAACGTGACATGAAAAGAATAAGACCATGGTTGAAAGATACCATGGCAACATGACAGAAAATGAGTAAGACCATAGTTGAAAGACACTATGGCATCATGTCAAAGATAAATAAGACCATGGATGGGAGACACTATGATATCTATTGAACAATTGATATTCAGGTAATACGTATTAGATGACGAATGGTTACATGAAATGGTTGTGTGAAATATTTACAAGAACTGGTCATATGGAAATATATGTACAAAATAGTTGTATGAAATAATTATGAAGATAGATAAACAAAATAAGAATAAGTACATGGAATATAATTTATGTTAAGTTTGATATAAACTTTACTGGAATAAATATACTTAAAATATATGGAAATGATGAAACATGAAATATTGATATAATGAAACGATTGATATATACTTATAAAGAAACGGTAATAGAATTAATATGTTTCATGACATGTACATATATGATTATCTTTGATACGTTGATATAAGGAAATTATGTAAGTAAAGACAATTATTAAACTCAAATGTGACATGTCGAGAAAATAAGTATATCGATGTTGAATTTATATGAAATATATGCAAGTATACTAACAATGATGTGGCTTGACACTTAGACAAAGGACAAGCTATTGATTGAATGGTAATATGTTTAATTACAAGAAGCATTGAAATGGTAAGTACTTAGATGAAAATAAAATTTAAGATTTTGCGAATTTTTTTTATAATCTCGATTTAATTCCATTTGGTTTCTAGTGTATGTTTGGGGCTTCGAGGGCCCAATAGAGAGACGTTATGATTATTTTCAAAATCTGAATAATAAATGACTCAGAATTATCTGAAAATGTTCAGTAAACTCCGGTAATGCCTCGTACCCTATTCTGGCAATGGATACGGGTAGGAGGTGTTACATTTAGATTCCAGCATGGCTAACGACTCCGACGTGGCATCTTCTGGAAACGAATTTATCCATTCAATTGACACTTCTGTAACAGCATGATTCCTCTTCTTAACAATTCTTCTGTCCACAATTCGCGTTGGCTCTTTCTGCAGTGCACCATGATCATCCACTAGTGGAAGTTGAGCTTGATTAGGTGCTGAACCAATATGTTTCTTCAGCTGTGAAACATGAAAGGTTGGATGAATATGAGACCCTTGAGGAAGCTGGAGAGTGTATGCCACCGCTCCTACTTTCTTGACCACCGGAAAGGGTCCATAATATTTAGGGGATAACTTTTGATTGAGAATCTTACTAACTGTCTGCTGTCGATAGGGTTGTAACCGCAAATAGACCAAATCTCCAACTTGGAAGGCTCTCTCGGACCTATGCTTATCAGTAAAATGCTTCATATGAGTTTTAGTCTTCGTGAGACAAAACTGCAATAACTTCCTCGCAACTTCTCGAGCTTGTAAACTGTGATCCACTACAGCCACTATTGATGCTCCTGTAAGGTATGGCATATGTACAGGTGGAGACTAACCATACAAGGCTTCATAGGGGGTGAGCTGAATTGAGGAATGGAACGACGAATTGTACCACCACTCTGCAAGTGGCAGCCATTGAAACCAATGCGCAGGTGTTTCACCCGACATGTAACGTAGATAATTCTCAAGACATCTATTCAAAACCTCAGTCTGGCCATCCGTTTAAGGGTGATAGGCTGTAGATAAAAGAAGTTTAGTGCCAGCTCGCCGAAATAACTCTTGCCAAAAACTACTAACGAAGATTTTGTCTCTGTCTGAAATGAGTGAGTTAGGCATGCCATGAAGCTTGTAGATATGATTCAAGTACTCTCGAGCCACATCTTTGGCAGTATACGGATGAGACAGAGCTAAGAAATGGCCATACTTGGTTAGATGATCCACCACCACAAGAATGGAATTCTTCTTATCTGAGGTGGGTAAGCCCTCAATAAAATCTAAACTGACCATAGACCAAGCTCTATTCGGTACTGGTAATGGTTGTAGGAGGCCAGGAGAAGCTACTGTCTCGCTTTTACATCGTTGGCAAACCACACATTTACGGATCCATTTCCTAACATTGGTCGACAGGCCCTTCCAATAAAGTAAACTGGAAATGCGCTTTCTGGTAACATGCACACCGGAGTGCCCCCCAGCCGCAATATCATGGAAATGAAGAAACAACTCATGCCTCAGTAGTGAATCTTTTCCCACAACAATCTTCCCTCTTTTGAACAAAAATCGACCATCCCATGTATATTTCTAGTCAGAACATTGAAGCTGTTAAATATTTTATATAACTCGCTGTAGCTTGTCATCAATTGTATATGACTGCCGTACCCTTGCTAAGAGGCCTGAAATAACAGTGCTAGTTGAAAGTTGATAGTACTGACATTGGTCCAGCTGTGGCTGTCGAGATAGAGCATCCGCCACCCTATTGTTGATCCCTTTTCGATAAGAAACTTCAAAATCGTAGCCCAACATTTTAGCTACCCAACGTTGCTGGAATGGAGTAACTGCTACCTGATCGAACAGAAACCGCAAACTTTGATGATCCGTTCGAATTTTGAAATGCTGCCCGTCCAAATATGTATGCCATTTTTGAACAGTCAGTAAAACCGCCAACATCTCCTCCTCATAAATGGACAAGGCTTGATGGCGCACGCCAAGAGCCTTACTAAAGAAAGCCACCGGCCTCCCTTGCTACTGCAACACTGCCCCAACTCCAAAACCACTGGCGTCTGTGTCTACTGTGAACTCCAGCTGAAAGTGAGGGAGTACTAAGACAGGTGCTGAACTCAAAGCTCTCTTCAACGCTTGGAAAGCCTCAGTAGCTTGTTCTGACCACTCCCAACCATTTTTTTTCAAGAGTGCTGTTAATGTTCTGGCCATGACTCCATAATGCCTGATAAATCTCCTGTAGTAACCCGAGAGACCAAGGAAGTTGCATAACTCTTTAATTGAATAAGGAATCGACCAACTTGATATGCAGTCAATCTTAGTACTATCCATAGAAACAGTTCCTGCGTATAGTACATGTCCTAAATATTGAACTTGAGTGGAGCGAAAACAACATTTAGACTTTTTAGCATATAGCTGTTGTTCCTTTAAAATGAGAAGGACAGACTGCAAATGCTGCAAATGTTTCGACCACGATGTTGAATAAACAAGTATGTCGTCAAAGAAGACTAACACAAATTTTCGCAACAATGGCTTGAAGATGGAGTTCATGAGAGCCTGAAAACTTGAAGGGGAATTAGTGAGGCCAAAGGGCATCACGAGAAATTCATAATGCCCCTCATGTGTCCTAAATGCGGTTTTGTGAACATCGGTTTCCCACATGTGGATTTGATGATATTCAGACCGTAAGTCAAGCTTAGAAAACACTCTCGCTTCCCCTAGCTCATCCAGCAGCTCCTCGATGATAGGAATAGAGAACTTATCCTTGATCGTATTCTGGTTTAACTGCCTATAATCCATACATAACCGCCAACTCCCATCTTTCTTCTTGACCATTACTATAGGAGAGGCAAATGAGCTAGTGCTGTCTCGAATTATTCCAGCTTGAAGCATGTCATGGATATTTTCTATTTCATTCTTTTGGACGGTAGGATACTTATAGGGTTGTATCTTAACAACTGCCCTTTCATCCAGCAAAGGAATCCTGTGGTCTTGTACTCTATGCGGTGGTAGACCCTTCGGAATTTGAAAAATGTCATCAAACTCTACTAGCAGCTCTTGTAGTTGAATATTATGAGCCTCGACTCTCGTGGTTCAGATTGTCACTTGATCAGGTGAACTCAACACTGCTGTATAAGGGCCCAACGAACGTCCCATGGTTACAAAACACTTTGGATGCAGCTCCCCATCACCATCTGCCAACGAACCCGGAATAATGCCTTGGATAACACATGATTTCCCTTTAATCTTGAACTGCATGGTCAAAGAGCTAAAGTTCTATATAATATCCTCTAGGGCCAATAACCATTGTACCCCCAACACAATGTTACAACCCTTCAATGGTAAAACTAGAAAGTCTGTCTCAAACTTGTAATTTTACACCTCCCACGATACACCCTTGCACATACCTCTAGTGAATAAACAACTGCCATTTGCCACCAAAACCTTCAATTGTTCTTGGGGCATCACCGGTAAGGATAATCTATTGACTAATCTGGCGTCAATGAAATTGTGGGTGCTCCCTGAGTCAACTAAGATAATAGCCCAACATGTCCCTACCCGAGCAGCCACCCTCATGGCGTTATGTCCCTGTAAACCCGAAGGGCATGTAACGAAATCATAGGAGATTTGGGGACCTCATCCTCAGCACTACTCTATTCTAATTTCTCGGAACACTCTTGAAAATCTTCTACCTCGCCGTCAGAAGGAGGTTCCAACAAGTATTGATACAATTGGGATTTCATACATTTGTGCCCCGCTTGATATTTAGCCCCACACCAAAAACAGAGACCCTTTTGTTTCCTCTCAACCATCAACACTGGTGAAATGGTTTTAGACCCCATTTTGTTGGTGGATGAGTTGTTAACAGATTGGGAAACAGAGACAGCCCGCGTACGAGAAGAAGAATATCTTGAAGTGACAGGAGAGTGAGAGAAAACTCTAGTTGAGCTAACTCCAGAAGTAGCAGCCCCCTTAGCCGAATGAGAAATGAGTACTTCAATTTTCCTGGCTAATTGAAAAGCTTCCATCAAAGTAGAGGGTTCAAACAAATCCAAATAGTGACCTATTTTGACCTTCAAGTTACTGAGGAAAATACTAAGGGCATAAGACTCAGGAAGATGCAATTGATTCAGTAGACTTACAAATATATCTTGATACTGCTCAACCGTACCTTGCTGCTTCAGGTTTACTAGCTCCTTCATCGGATTGCCAAACTACCTAAAACCAAAACGATCTTGGAGGCTCTTCAAGTAAGCTGGCCAGGATAACAGTTGTAAACCAATATTTCGCTGCGAATAAAATTTGTGCCATTCCAAAGCGCGACCCTCAAGGTTCAGTATCACTATACGAACTTTGCTAGAATCTGGTATTCCCTCGGCCTCAAAGTATTGCTCCAGTTTGGTCCACCTCCCATGAAAATCGGTGCTATCAAACTTCAGGCACTCAAGTCTACTAACTTTCACCAGAGTTCCCAATCCATATGAATGATTTTGGAAGTGCACACTACCCGCATTTGCTGCGAGTGACTCTGTTTGAACAGGTGGTAACTCAAAGTTCTTAGGCAAAAAACCCGGAGGAGCTCCTAAAACCCCTTTTTCTTTATCCAAGGCCCCGTTTGGTGAAGGTCCCTTCGGAGGAGGGCCAAAATACTGGCCTAGTAAGGGCTGCAAGTCTCCCCGAAACTCTTCTTTGAATTTTTATAGCCGGGTCTCCAGTTTGGTCTCCAAACGTACGATTTCGTCCTGGATCTTCAAAATTTCCTGTTGCATTCCTCCGACCTCTTTCTGCAAATGAGTGGACACACTGTCGCCAGCCATTGTGGGATCGTAAAAGCTCTGATACCTTTGTTACATTCGACAATTTTGAGTAAAAAAATTAGAGAAGACGAGAGAAGAGAATGAAGAAGATGAGAGAAATCTAAAATTTCCTTCCTGTATTTTCATAACCACCTTCTGCATACAACTTACGTTTTTAAGGAAAAGAAATAACAAGAAAGACAGCGTGGCAATTTCTGTTTTAAAATCTAAACGCATTGTTTAACTAATTCCCCCAATATGCCCCGTTTCATTAAAGCTAACTGTTTAAAATCTCTACTTACTTCCCAACTCGTAACACCTTCATTTGATTTTATGGTTTCGACAAGATTCAACACTTCCTCTTCTCTTATGGATCGGAAGGAAGTGACCCGAGCTACACTCAGAAGCTCCGATGTGCAAATTTTCTACAGATTTCTCCAATAGGTTCCATATGGTGCAAAGACAATATCAGTGCACTCATAAGTTGTCATCTTGGCCACAACGAGAAAAAGGCCTATTAGCAAAAACGATATCATGTGTTTTCATAATCTCTTTAGCCATTTTTGGAGAAGAAACACCACGGTGGAAACTTGACCGAGTTGCAGATGCATGAAGTTACCATGTTTCGTAGCCAAGTTACGTAAGGTGCGATGGGGTAGACCAGAAGCTGCGAGCTGATGCAGATTTCCTATCAATGGTAATTTCCATGGCCCTGGAATCAACTTTTGAGTTAAATTCTTAGCTTTTGATTTCCTTACACTTGTGATTACCATAAACAAAACCAGGAGGAGGCTGATGAGGAGCTGGAATAAGGATATTTGGAACTCCATTATTGGTAATAGCTTAAAGAAGTCGAGTTTCCAAAGAAAGAAATTGAAAGAAGTGATCTTTATTTTCTTTTCTTAATGAACCTCATACTTTCCTTGACTTTGCTCGGCGACTAAACCCATTAAACAATTATTTATCAATAAGATAAGCATTAATAGCGGGATTTCCCACTAAACCACTGACAACAATAACTGGAGTCTTCACTTTTTTTTGTTGAATATTTTAAAGTTTATTTGCTTTTTCTAATGGAACTTTTAAAATTTTTAGTTTTCTCTAAAAATTAACTTGTGTTTTGTGCGAGATAGATTTGTATCATTCCTAGCTTTCAACCGGACAATCTTCTCCGCTATCTTCGTACCTCAAATTTCTTTGAGTATGGACTTGAGCAATACGAACTAAACATATAATTAGAAACGATTTAATCACTATCAATAAGGAAGTAATAAAATTTATTACCAATAGAAATTGTTATTCGCAAAAATAAAATTTATTCTTAAAAAATAAATTCTCATTATTTTTTTACAAAATAATAATATATGAAACTTGTGCTAAGACTGTGTAAATAGTTCTACTAGTTAGAAGAATTTGATTAAGGGTAACACATACAAATAATATTTATATGTGCTTCCAAGACTTTTAAGTCTCTCTTGTATTACTTCTTAAACTTTTAACTCTACATTTTATATTTTAATCAAATTAACTAAATTAATTTTCAATAGTCCAATTGTTGAGTATGACTCCTATTTCAGTCAAATTTGAGAAATAATTTTTCAGTTAAACTCTATTTATTAGTTTCAATCAAACTCTGATTAGTTTATATTATTTTATTATTATTTGACCTATGAATTTAGCTTATAAATAGACTCTTTTACAATCATTAGAGATTACAACTCATAACGCATTTAGAGAATTTTGTGTTTACGTTTTGAGGGTTCTTTATTTTCGGGGATTAGTTTTTATCTTCATCTTTTGTACTCTTCGTTCTTTTGCCATTATAGTAAAATTATCTTTGCCCGTGATTTTTTATCCTCTTTGGAGGGGTTTTAACACGTTAAATTTGTGTGTTCAATTTCTTAATTTATTCCGCTATTTTTTTACTTGTTGCTTAATTGGGTCGATCCCAACACCAATTTTAATTTTATTAAAGTCATGACAACTTTATCGTATTAAGAAAGGTTGATCTACCTTCACACGCCCACAATGTTGTTTTTATTTCCTTTTGCATTTTATAAAATGGACAATTTTCAATTTTAGTCCCTTTGATAAAATTAAATTTGAACTTTAATCTTTATATTTTAATTTTAAGTTGCTCTCTATGTTTTTATGATATTATTAATTAGTTTAAATAATTAATATATTTAACTTTCAATTAAATTATTATGTTATAAATAATTTAAAAGTGGATTTCTAAATCCAAAAAGTTGAGGGATTAAACACTTGAAAATAAAAGTAGGAGGATTAAATTTCAAATGCATGAAGTGTAGAGACTTAGAGTAATGGTTGTTTGAACCGGATCAAACTGGCTGAAATATCAGTTCGAAGAGGACATTAGACCAATTTACCTGCAAATTGATAGGATAAAAATCTATTGAATTGATTATTTTTAATGTTTTATTTAATCAAACTATACAACCAGTAACTTGATCGATTCAACCATCGATCTGATTATAAAATTTGACTTAGAATATTTTTTAATCTTTAAATTTTTACTTTAAAGCGTAAAATAACCATACTAGTGATAATAATAAGCCTTAATTTTTTGCCTAAACCCATTTTTCGGGCCTATATTTTTGCCCAAACCCTCCAACTTTTCAAGCAAGCCTTTGGGCTGGGCCGAATGATCTGGCCCATGGACAATTCTACTGTCAAGTGGCATGCCACATGAGAAAAAAAAGATCATCAGTTTCAACCAATTGGATTTTCTATACATGAACATGTAATTCTTTATTCAAACTGCATACAACATAATTATAAGGAATTGTATAACACCTCAAACTCGGCGTAGACGTTATGGTCGAATCCAGATGTGCCACAAAGAATAGGTTTTGAAAACAAGTTGATTCAATTAAAAAATCACCATTAAAACTCTCGTTCCTTCAGATTTATTACAGAAAACATTATTTTAACAGTTCATTTGTCAAAACACTTATTATAGCGGAAGTTAAACAAAACCGATTCGTTTTAGAAATCCGTTTCATATTTTAGAAAACCTCTTTTTGGAGTAAAGTCTATTTCCATAAAACATTTTATCAAGCATGCAAATCATGTTGAGCAATTAAGTTCAAAATCAAGTTAAAACCAAATAGTCCAAAGAGTCCCAGAAATTACAAACTCTCAAAATATAACCTAAAATATTAAATAAAACCATAAATCGATAACTTAAACAATTTTATGGAAAAGTGGTCACCGTTGAGTCCTTGCCGCACCGATTCGCCTAAAAATGTAGATTACTTGACAGACAGACAGACAGACAAACAGAGGTGAGTTTATATAAACTCAGTGTGTAACCCAACAGAATTAAGCATGCAAGCATACAACATCATATACATAATCAGAAACAGATACAAATACAGATATGAACTCATGTCCATTTCAGATACAGATATATAGATCAGAAAAATCAGAATCCTACCCCCGTCCTCTACACACCATCTCTAACCATCCCATCACACCATGTGGGGTTTATAACGCCCATCCATGCCTACACACCACGTTGTGCCAATATAACACATATAAGATATAATGCAACCAAGCTGCCAAAAATTAGGTGATAGATCGTCGTGCAGAACACTTCCTCCATCAATACAAATCCCACCCCACAATCATATACATAATAGATATAGAGCACATATACAGAGTTATCAGATTAAAACATGCTTACCATGCTTATATATAAACAGATATTAGAAATGCAAGTAGCATAGTAATCAGACATGCATAATCATACTCAGAACAATGTTACAGCTAACAGATAACATAGTTTTAGGGTTTAGTTAGCCCTTACCGACCTTACGGTAGGCTCATAGTCGATTGGGACGACCCGTGCAACTCTAGGAGAAATTTTAAAAATTTGGGCCCACATGCCCGCGTGGGCCCACACACCCAACTTAGCCAAGCCTGTGAGGCCCACACGGCCACACTCGAGCTACCACACGACAGTGTCTTGTGCACAGTGTAACACCTCTAACCCCGTCCCTTTGCCGGCACAGGATTATAGAGTATTACCAGTCATCTCAGTACATTTGCACTTTAAATAAGAGTAAATGCAATTCTATACATCTAAATTTAGCTTTCATGGGCCCTCAGTACTTATTAAACATAATTAAAATAAACCGGGGCTCGATGGTAGGCTTAGAAAATTTCTCATTCGATTTTAAATTTTTCCTCTTTTGAACAATACCACACGCTCGTGTGGCCAACTTAACACGCCCGTGTTCTCAGCTCGTATGTAACACTGACTTTTAAACACGGCCATGACTCACGCCCATGTAGCCTGCCCGTATACTAAACTGACTTTAAGACACGGCCTGGCAACCAAGGCACACTCCCGTGGACTAACTTGGTTGTAACTATTCAGGTGCAGGGGACACACAACCTAACAACACGCCCATGTGCAAGCTGTGTGTCTCACACGGCTTGGTCACACGCCTGTGTGACAAACCATGTGGATTCAAAATGAACGTTGTATTTTAAAGTTGACCAACCCTGCAATTTGTAGACAACAAGTATTGCAAAATTTCTCTATTCAACCAATCCAAATATGATTAAACTCACTTAATACTCATTAAACTATCATTTCATAATCTAACACATATACTCAATAATGCCTTAAACTAAACCATTCAAAGTTGCACCCATGTGCCATTGTTTTCAATTCAAAAGATTACACATTATAGTATTCTCCTTACAACTATTAACTATCCATTATCACTCTTCATTAACATAGCTTATAACCAAAATAACATTAAACAACCTACGTACATGCCTTTCATCAAAGATAGGTACATCACCAAGTATTGAGTTCTGGAGTTGGCTCGGATGCTGAGACTTTATCTACTTTGCACCTAACCTGCGCACATAAACAAATCGTACGTTGAGTATGCACTCAGTGATATTTCTATAAACTAATACTTAAACAAATAATAAACTTTGTATAAACATTCTAACTTAAACTTTTACTTTCATAATCTTAGTAACTTCGTCTTTCAAATTCATTTCGTATCTTTTTCATGTAGAAAAGAAATTCATAAATATTTCATATCATTCAATGTCATTCAACATCGTAAATCAGTTATACAAACGATAACATTCAGTCTTCAGTACTTTATTTACCCCTATTAACATGACTCGGACCTGAACGGATACATAGATCCAACCCACACACCGGGGATAATGTACAGTGTTTCATCGACTGAAACCAGAATACACCTTAGGCTAACAGTAACAGTAGCAGTAACAGTCACAGTCAGGTACAAAGTACCTCTTTGGAACGAATCTGAAATAGTCACAGTAGTCGACACATATAGTGTCTCATCGACACACATTAGGAATATTCCTGAACACTTCCAATCCTATGGCATGCCAATTATATCCGACTAGCCCGACACTTGTTAATAGGGTGTACAAATCGTTACATTTCAATACAAAAGTAGTAATAATTTCTATCATATCATTCATTATATAGTCTAACTACTAAAAATAGCAATTACATTGTATTAAATCATTAAGCATAGTTTATAGAAATACAAACCGAATTTCTCGAGTTTACTCGATATCCTCATTCACTTTCTCTTTTCCCTTTTTCGATGATGTTTTCGGTGCTATGTTGGCTACATAAAATTTAACATTCAAAATTATCAATGCATGTTATTTAATAACACATTCTTTTATTTCCATGTAACATTTACTTAATTTCCAAATAGGTCCTTCTACTATAACCATTCCTTCTCTTCAAATAAATCCTATATTTTCATTTAATACCTACTTTAAACAAGCTTCAACTCTTAATATTCAATATAAAACATCAATTCTTCAATTTAAACAATTTAGTCCCTACTATGACTAAACTTATATCTCTCATTACAAATTAATCCTTCTCCCACTTCTAACTTGAATTTCCATCAAATTAACACTTAATTCTTCCATTTATTCAACTTAATCAACATCTAAAAATCCAATAACTTTCTAAATTTCAACATAACTCAATAGTATTTCTTCCTAGGATTCCATAGACATCAAAATTACAAGAAAAGGGATCAAATTGACTTACCAATCAAGCTTGAAATCTTAAAACCCTAATTTTCCCTTTTCTTTTTCTTTCCCTTTTTCCTTCTTTCTTTCCCTGCTTATTCGTGCCCTTCTTTTTCCTTTTTCTTTATGTTTTATTTCTTTTATTTATTATAACTATTATATTATATCATTATTATTATATTTTAAATTATAATTATTATTTCTTATTTAATAAGTAAATACATATTTATACATACATTTGTACCAATTAAAATAATACAAATGTATTCATACATACCACACACTTGTCACATAAGGCTTATTTGCTAATTTAGTCCCTTAACTTTTTCTAGATTTATAATTATACTTTCACACTTTATTCAATTTAGTCCTTTCACTAAATTAGCCCTAATTAAGCTAAATTTACGTAATTAAAGTCTAATTAATGATAAACTATAATTTATAAATATTTTTTTATCCCGTGCTTAACATATTTTATGGATGATTTCTCCTTAGATTTGGTGAATTCGATGCTCCTAATCCTTTAATTTCATGTTTTACACTTTGGTGAGCGTAGGAGAGTAAAAGGACTGAGAAACGGCCCCAAAACGGAGAAAACGGGCCAATGTGGGAAATCAGCACGACCTAGAGTTCCCTACACGGGTAGACCACACGCCTGTGTAGGTTCAACAGACTCTAACACGGCTTGAACCTCTTCACACGGGTAGACTATACAGCTATTTTAATTTGGCAAGATCGAAGCACGATTTACACAGGTAGACCACACGCCCGTGCCTATTTAACAGCCTCGACCACGGGTTGAAGTAATCGCACACGGGCGTGTCAGACGGGCGTGTCCCTGTCAAGCCCAAGTTGAGTCTTATTCGGAAAAGGCCACTTTTGAGGGCTTTTAGGCATTCTAAAGCCTATTTAAACACCCTAGAGGAGGAGGAAAGAGGACACACAGAGTAAGAAGCAAGGAATTACTCAAGGAAAGCCGATTGATCCATCTCAGAAGCTAGATTCACCATCAAGACTGAAGATCTCCCTCTAAGTCCTTTCAGGAGTTTTGGGTTTTTTTTATGTTTTGTTATCTTTATTCTTTTGAGATGTTTTCCTTCATAAATATGAACTAAATCCCTTAAATACCTAAGGGGAATGAAACCTAAGATAGATCTTGTTATTATTATCTGAATTGTATGATAAATATTTGACTTGTTCTTAATTATGTGTACTTAATTCTTGTTTTAATATTCCAGGATATTGATTCAAGTTAATGCTCTTATTCAGAGGAGGAATAGGCCCTGTTTAAGAGTAAATTTGTCATAACTAAGCAGAGTTGATTGCACGCCTAGAGATGGGGTGATAAGATTTTGCCGGATTAGGGTGAAACCTAATAAGGGGATCCATAGATCGAGTTAATGCAACACTAGGACGTTAATTAGAAAGAGATTTCAACTAATCAACCTTGGGTTAGACATTATTAGTCTCGAGAGAGATAATAATATAACTTAGGGATTTCTACAGATCAAGTCAAATGAATAAATCGTCCGATTCAGAGTTGAATAACAAGTGAAGTCTAGGTGGATTTTTCCTTGGGTATTGTCTTAATCAATCAAATTTTCTAAAAGTATTTTCCCAAATTTCTTTTCTGTGATTTCTTAGTTTAGTTAATTAGTTAGATAAACAAACCCTTTTAATTTTTAGGCTAGATAATAAAAAGGAAGTAAATACTAGTACTCGTGGTTCCTTTGGGTTCGACAATCCAGTCTTGCTAAACTATACTACTGTTCGATAGGTAAACTTACCTTAATAGTGATAATAGTTAGTCTCAAGAACGATTTATTTATAAATTTTTAAAACCTGTTGCATTATCACGCATGATCAATTAACCTCTCACTCATCTTCGTAAATATTTCTAATAAATATTTACAAATTAGATTTTCAGAATCGAAGACCCGAAAATTTACTTTTTCGATAACCTAAAAATTTGGGTCATTACATTTCTCCCCCACTTAATAAATTTCGTCCTCTAAATTTACTTGAAAAGAGATAGGGTACTGTGATCTCATTGTATCTTCCGGTTCCCATGTTGCTTCCTCAATATTGTGACTTCTTCACAACACTTTTACGAAGGGAACTCATTTATTACGTAATTCCTTTATCTCACGTGCCAAAATCTTAACCGGTTCTTCTTCATATGACAAATCTGGTCGAATCTTTATATCTTCAGTTGAAATCACATGAGATGGATTTGATCGATATTTTCTTAACATAGAAACATGGAAAACATTATGAATCTTCTGTAATTCAGGAGGTAGAGCTAAATGATATGCCTCTAGTCCAATTCTTTCTATAATCTCATACGGTCCAATGTATCGTGGACTCAACTTACCCTTCCGACCAAATCTCAAAATTTTCTTCCAAGGAGAGACTTTAAGAAATACTTTGTCTCCAATTGAGTACTCAATGTCCCGTCGTTTCAGATCTGCGTAAGATTTTTGCCTATCAAAATTTGTTTTCAATCTTTCTCAAATATTTTTAATAGTGCTTTCCATTTCTTGAATCAGTTCTGGACCAATCACTTTTCTTTCACTCAATTTCGTCCAACACACTGGTGATCGACATCTCCGACCATCCAAAGCTTCATACGGTTCCATCTGAATACTTGATTGGCAACTATTATTATATACAAATTCAGCCAATGGTAGATAACGTTCCCAACTTGATTCAAAATCAATGATACAAGCTCCAAACATGTCTTCTAAAATCTGAATGACTTGTTCTGACTGTCCATCAGTCTGTGGATAGAAAGCTGTACTGAAATGAAGTCATTTACTAAGAGATTCATGCAACTGTTTCAAGAACCTTGATGTAAATCGTGGATCTAAGTCAGAAATTATCGATACAGGAATACCATGTAATCTCACAATTTCCCGAATATAAGTTTCTGCCAACTTTTGAAGTGACCAATCCGTTCTGACTGCTATAAAATTAGATGATTTTGTGAGCTGATCAACAATTACCTAAATAGCATTTTTCTTACTTGTTGATAATGGTAACCCGGTTACAAAGTCCATCATGATGCAGTCCCATTTCCATTCAGGAATATTAATAGGCTGAAGTAATTCGGTCGGAACGTGATGTTCAGCTTTAACTTGCTGACATGATAAACATTTAGCCACATATTCCACTATATCTTTCTTCATACCCAGCAACCAATACAGTTCCCGTAAATCACGATACATTTTTGTTCCTCCTGGATGTAATGCAAATTGACCGTTATGAGCTTCTTGAAGAATTAACTCTTTTATTTCTGAAGTAGTTGGAATGCATAGCCGATTCTGAAATCTCAAACAATCATTTTCATCAATACTAAAATTTTTTGTTATACCATTCTGTGCCGTCTCTCTTTTTTTCACTAATTTTTCATCTTTCAACTATGCTGATCTGATCTGGTCAAACATTGTTCTCAGTTCAACTGCAGCCTTTCTACTCAGTGCATCAGCTACCACATTAGCTTTGCCAGGATGATAGTCAATAATATAATCATAGCCCTTTAAAAGTTCTATCCACCGACGCTGTCTCAAATTCAACTCTTTCTGTGATAGAAGATATTTGAGACTTTTATGATCCGTCTAAATATAACACTTTTCACCATATAGATAATGTCTTCAAATATTCAAAGCAAATATTACGGTTGCCAATTCTAAGTCATGTGTCAGATAATTACGTTCATGTGGTTTCAATTTCCATGAAGCATAAGTAATTACCTTTCCATTTTGCATCAATACACATCCAAGTCCGTTCAATGAAGCATCACTATACACAATGAAATCTTTTCCCGATTCTGGCAAAGTCAACACTGGTGCCTCTGTTAACATCTGCTTCAGTTTTTCAAAACTTTTCTGACACTGTTCATTCCAAACAAACGAAACATTCTTTTGCAACAACTTGGTCATCGGCAAAGCTATCTTTGAAAATCCATTCACAAACCTTCGATAGTATCCAGCTAAACCGAGGAAACTACGTACCTCTGACACATTACTGGGAACTTTCCACTAAAGTATGGCTTCAATTTTCTTTGGATCTACTCTAATCCCTTCTGTTGATACTACATGACCAATAAATATAACCTCCGATAACCAAAACTCACACTTGTTCAATTTTCTATACAATTGCTTCTTTCGCAATATTTGCAAAACCATTCAAAGACGTTGTTCATGCTCGGATTCAGACTTCGAGTATACCAAAATATCATCAATAAAAACCACCACAAACTGATCCAAGTACGGTTGAAAAATCCAATTCATAAGGTCCATAAAGGTAGCTGGAGCATTTGTTAATCCAAATGGCATCACCAAGAATTCATAGTGCCCATACCATGTACAGAATGCTGTCTTTGGTACATCACTCTCCTTTACCTTCAACTGGTAATATCCCAACCTCAAATTAATTTTTGAAAACATAGAAGCTCCCTTTAATTGATCAAATAAATCATCAATGCGAGGTAACGAGTATTTGTTCTTGATAGTCACCTTATTCAATTGTCGATAATCAATACATAACTACATCGAACCATCTTTCTTCTTAACAAATAATATTGGAGCTCCCTATGATGATGTACTAGGTCGTATAAAACCTTGATCTAATAAATCTTGCAGTTGTACTTTCAACTCCTTTAACTCAATAGGTGACATTCGATAAGGAGGTATTGACACTGGATCTGTACCCGGATATACTTCAATTACAAATTCCACTTCCCGATCAAGAGGTAATCCAGGAAATTTTTCAGGGAACACATCAGGAAATTCACTTACAGTTCAGATTTTACTGCACTGATTCTCGACTGAATTGATATTAATAACATATGCTATGAAAGCTACACATCCTTGACAAAGAAGCTTACTAGCTTTAACTGCAAAAAAGATTTGAGCTGAACCACTAATCGAATGCCATTTACTTCAATCCAATTACTATCTTCATTTTGAACATTAAATTTCTTGTTATTACAGTCCAAAATTACTCCATGTTCTGATAGCCAATCCATCCCAGTATAATATCAAAATCGCCAAATGGCATAATCAACAGATCAGTAGAAATTTTTTTATCTTGAATCATTAATGGACATCTTCAACAAATCTGATTCACTAACATTATTTGCCCCAATGGACTAAACACTACTATCATTACTCTAGATAGTTTAGGTTTTAAATTTCCCATCTCAACTAGTTTTGTATTAACATAGGAATGTGACGATCCTGGATCTATCAAAACATAAATAGGTTCTGAATATAATGAGAATATACCTGTTACCACATCATGCGCATCTCCTTCTTCTCGAGTTCTTACAACTTATGCGCGAGCTGGAGTTCTTACTTTAGATTACTGGGTAGCATTTTCACTAGTTCTTCTAGTACCTCCTCTAGCAACTAGACCACTTCGGCCTAACCCTCGACCTCTAGAAGCAGATTCAAATCTTTGTGATATCAATGGTACTGCCTTACCAATCTTCGGACAATCCTTTACAAAATGATCGGTGGATCCACATCGAAAACAACCCCCAGTTAACTTTCTACATTCTTCTCTATGTCTGTTTCCACAATACTCATATTCTGGAATTCCAGTGTTCTGAGCCGAACTTCTAATACTACCAGTAGATACAATGGTTTGTCTCTTTCAACTTCTGTCTCCTCTTTTTGATCTTGTACTAAATCTTCCACTGCCTCGAGATTCTTTTAATTGTTTGAATGCTGCTTAAACTAGCAGTTCCAGGACGTTTCCCAGTTGAATATGTAGTTTCAGTCTTTCTACTCTTTCCCAGTACTTGCTCAATCATTTTAGCTCTTTCTACTAAATCTGCAAACTCTGTAATCCGTAGAGGCATTAATTGTAATTGAAATTCATCTCGCAGTCCTCTTAGAAATTGCTTGCATCTGTTAGCTTTAGTCGGTACAAATTCAGTTGCATATCGACTTAGTCTTAAGAATTCTCGTTCATAATCCACTACAGACATATCTTTCTGCTTTAACATTGAAAACTCTTGGTTTCGATCTTCCATATATGTTTCTCCCAAATACTTCTTCTGAAATTATCATTGAAAGAGTTCCCAGTTTACCTGTTCTTCTGGTATATTCTGAATCATTGATTCCCACTATATGTAAGCCTCCTCTTGTAACAGAGAAACAATACATACTAAACTTTCTTATGGTGTACATTCTAATTGCTTCAAAATTCTCTTGGTAATCTCTAACCAATTTTCAGCTATTGTTGAATCAGTTCCTTTTGATCCCAAAAATTCTGTAGCTTCATACTTTTACAATTTCTTAATAGGTGATCGTCAGGTAGTAGGAGTAGAAGTAGTAGCAGGCATACTTCCTAACGCTCTTTGAAGAGCTTCAGCAATCATTCTAAATATTTTTGTATTATCCCTTCCAGTACTCGATTGTTGATTACCTACCAGGTTTACGCTTGGGGTTATAGATTCAGACTCATTTACATCATATGATTCATCTCTACTATACATTTCTTGATCGGTACCCTAGGTACTTTCGTCAGACATCTTTTTCACACTATAAAATAGAATCAATTTATCATTATATATATAAATCAGCATCCAATCCCGACTCAGTATTAACATAAAAATGGCATGTACCTCTAGACTCAATTTCAAACTCAATTTAGTCCTAAAATCAACTAAACTTGAGTAGCTCTGATACCACTAAATGTAACACCCCTAACCCCGTCCTATTGCCGGAATAGGGTTACAGAGTATTACCAGTCATCTCAGTACATTTGCACTTTAAATAAGAGTAAATGCAATTCTATACATCTAAAATTAGCTTTAATGGGCCCTCAGTACTTATTAAACATAATTAAAAAAAATCGGGGCTCAATTGTAGGCGTAGAAAATTTCTCATTCGATTTCAAAATTTTCCTCCTTTGAACAGTACCACACGCCTGTGTGGCCAACTTAACACGCCCGTTTGGCTTGGGACAAGCCCGTGTTCTTAGCTCGTGTGCAACACTGACTTTTAAACACGACCATGACTCATGCCTGTGTAGCCTGCCTGTATACTAAACTGACTTTAAGACACGGCCGTGGCAACCAAGGCACACGCCTATGGACTAACTTGGTTTTAACTATTTCGGTGCAGGGGACACACGGCCTAACAACACGCCCATGTGCAAGCCGTGTATCTCACACGGCTTGGTCACACGCCCGCGTGACAAACTATGTGGACTGAAAATGAACCTTGTATTTTAAAGTTTACCAACCCTGCAATTTGTAGACAACAAGTATTACAAAATTTCTCCATTCAACCAATCCAAATATGATTAAACACACTTAATACTCACTAAACTATCATTTCATAATCTAACACATATACTCAATAATGCCTTAAACTAAACCATTCAAAGTTACACCCATGTGCCATTGTATTCAATTCAAAAGATTACACATTATAGTATTCTCCTTACAACTGTTAACTATCCATTATCACTTTTCATTAACATAGCTTATAACCAAAATAACATTAAACAACCTACGTACATGCCATTCATCAAAGATAGGTACATCACCAAGTATTGAGTTCGAGAGTTGGCTTGGATGCTGAGACTTTATCTACTTTGTACCTAACCTGTGCACGGAAACAAACCGCATGCTAAGTATGCACTCAGTGGTATTTCTATAAACTAATACTTAAACAAATAAGAAACTTTGTATAAAGATTCTAACTTAAACTTTTACTTTCATAATTTTAGTAACTTGGTCTTTCAAATTCATTTCGCATCTTTTTCATGTAGAAAAGAAATTCATAAATATTTCATATCATTCAATGTCATTCAACATCATAAATCAGTCATATAAACGATAACATTCAGTCTTCAGTACTTTATTTACCCCTATTAACATGAACCCACATACCGGGGATAATGTACAGTATTTCATTGGCCGAAACCGAAATACACCGTAGGGTAATAGTAACAGTAACAGTAGCAGTAACAGTCACAGTCAGGTACAAAGTACCTCTTCGGGAACGAATCTGAAACAGTCACAGTAGTCGACACATATAGTGTCTCATCGACACACAGTCAGAATATTCCTGAACACTTCCAATCCTATGGCATGCCAGTTCTATCCCATTAGCCCGACACTTGTTAATAGGATGTACAAATCATTACATTTCAATACAAAAGCAGTAATAATTTCTATCATATAATTCATTATACATTCTAACTACTAAAAATAGCAATTACATTATATTAAATCATTAAGCATAGTTTATAGAAATACAAACTGAATTTCTCGAGTTTACTCGATATCCTCGTTCACTTTCTCCTTTCCCTTTTTCGATGATGTTTCCGGTGCTACGTTAGCTACATAAAATTTAACATTCAAAATTATCAATGCATGTTATTTAATAACACATTCTTTTATTTCCATGTAACTTTTACTTAATTTCCAAATAGGTCCTTCCACCATAACCATTCCTTCTCTTCAAATAAATCCTATATTTTCATTTAATACCTTCTTTAAACAAGTTTCAACTCTTAATATTCAATATAAAACATCAATTCTTCAATTTAAACAATTTAGTCCCTACTATGACAAAACTTATATCTCTCTTTACAAATTAATCTTTCTTCCACGTCTAACTTGAATTTTCATCAAATTAACACTTAATTCTTCCATTTATTCAACTTAATCAACAACTAAAAATTCAATAACTTTCTAAATTTCAACATAACTCAATAGTATTTCTTCCTAGGATTCCATAGACATCAAAATTACAAGAAAAGGGATCAAATTGACTTACCAATCAAGCTTGAAATCTTAAAACCCTAATTTTCCCTACTCATTCGTGCCCTTCTTTGTCCTTTTTCTTTATGTTTTATTTCTTTTATTTATTATAACTATTATATTATATCATTATTATTATTATATTTTAAATTATAATTATTATTTCTTATTTAATAAGTAAATACATATTTATACATACATTTGTACCAATTAAAATAATACAAATGTATTATAAATACCACACGCTTGTCACATAAGGCTTATTTGCTAACTTAGTCCCTTAACTTTTTCTATGATTTATAATTAAACCTTCACACTTTATTCAATTTAGTCATTTCACTAAATTAGCCCTAATTAAGCCAAATTTATGTAATTAAAGTCTAATTAACCTCTCACTCATCTTCTTAAATATTTCTAATAAATATTTATGAATTAGATTTTCAGAATCGAAGACCTGATAATTCACTTTTCCGATAACCTAAAAATTTGGGTCATTACACACAGCCATGCCTTCGTCGATCACACGACTGTGTCTCGCATAGGACCTTCCACACTGGACGACCGTGTGACGTTGACAGTATAGTTTTTTTGGCTTTTGCTGAAAGCTCGTTTTCTGTGTTTAGGGTACACACCTGGTATCGATTTGATGCGAGAACTATCTTGAGCCTTGCAAGACTTAAAAATTGACATTCTAGAGCCCGAATTTAGTAACACTAACGAAAACACAATCAAAATATTACAATCGAAACCTTACAACACACAACACATGCGAAAACGTATCGCTACCAAACAGAGATCCCAAACACTTAAATCGTTGTCGAAGCCCCAACCAAATCGAGAATCACAAACAAAACCCCTCATCAACCTTTAGCCTAAATCGTTTATGATTTAACAAAACACAACTTACCGAATGAACACAGCAAGGATTGCATGAAAAGAATCGATTTAGAAAAGCTGAAAAGAGGGTAGGAAAAAGAAGAAAAATGATGAGAGGAGATAGGGAAGCAGTAACGTCAAAAAGAAAAAAATAAAATGGATATTTGGGGAAAACAAAATAAAATAAAAATAATATGACATTCCCTAACTTTCCACTTACATCTCAATCCCAATGACTTCAGAATTTAAATTCCACCGAAACTCTTTCACAAAATCGAGCGAAAAATAATACACACGTTCTCGCAGGGATTCAAACACAGGACCTCCGCATATATACCCCCTTACCACTTGAACCAGCATGCTCATTCTGATATGAAATTACAGGCAATTAAATATAAACCCTCTGATCAGTGATAAGGCTTGATTCCAAAAATAACAAAATTAGCAAAGGTGAGACTTGAACCCAATACCTCTCAAACACAGCCAAAACTCTTAACCACTGAAGTAGATACACATTTGTGTCAGATATTCACAGAGGCAAAAATATATTTTTCAGGGAATTACAAATTGATTCTATTCTTTTTCTCTTCTACATCATTTTTAGGCATTGAATAAAACTAAATTTATTTCTTTTTATATATAGGATCAATCCCTGGTGAATAATCATGCATATTAAATCTCTCCAGAACTCTTTTGGCATAGTTATTTTTTAGAAAATCCTAACAATCCCTGTGATCCATCACATAAGATTTCAATTCCTATCACATAGGATGCCATTCCCATATCTTTCATTTCAAATTTATTCAAGTGAAAACTTTTGTCTCATGCAGTATACCACAATCATTTGCAGCAAGCAAAATATTATCTAAGAAAATAAGCTTGCTCCCATTGATCTGTTGGTATGTACATAGATCAACAATGTTTTCTTGAAAGCCAAAAAACTTTATGGTATCGTTAAACTTGATGTATCATTGCTGTGAAGCTTGTTGAAGTCCATATATTGACTTCTTAAGTTTATACACCATATGACATTTTCCTTCAACTGTAAAACCTTCAAGTTGGTCCATGTAAACTTGTTCCTCAATATCTTTATTTAGAAAAGTTGTTTTCACATCCATTTATAATCAATAAAATCCTCCTAGGTGTAACCTTTGGTAACAAGGCTAGCTTTATATTGTTCAATATTGCCATTTGAGTCATGTATCCATTTACATCCAACTTGTTTTGAACCTTTTAGCAATTTGACAATGTCCCATACTTTTTTTTGTTTCATATATTTCATCTCATCTACTTTGGGCCATGTAAATAAATCATAATTAGTAAGTGCAATTTCTTCAAATAATATTACCCTTATGGATATTTATTTATGAATATTTATATTATAATGTGTAGTTTTCTGATTAAATTCTTGCAATACTTACTAAGCTATTTTAGCTTAACATGTTTTTTTTAACGCATAGGTTAGATCAAAGGGAAGCTAGAAGTGGTTCAAGACCTGTTCGTCCCATCACATCCCGAGGCCAAAAGAGTAAGACTTTTAAATTTTTGGTTAGAATGGAATGTACATAGGTATTTAGTGTGTGTTTTTATTAGGAAGGGCTAAAATGTAAACTTTATAAACTTTATAAATTATAAGAACTTAATCTAAATGTTTGAATAATAAGATGGTAAGATGGAGTTATAGTGGTTTTAAATGTTTAAATTATCAATTGGTTGGTTTGCTATTGAAATTTGATATATGTAATGGCCAATTTTTGGCCCAAGTAAACAAGCAAAAAATAAAATCCAAATAACCCAAATAAATGTCCATTTTACAAACCAGATCAGCCCAATAATAATATACCCAAACCCAATTTACAAACCCTAACAACCCAAGCCCACTATCTAAAAAAATCTTCAGCAGCAAACCCTAGCCACCAAACTTTTCAGCCGCTCTCCCCTCTTCAGTCTCCTCCACTCCTTTGACACCAGCACCATCCCTGGTCACCCCCATACCTAGCCATCGCCCATGCTTCTGCCAACACCATCCCCGCATGCCTAGCACCTCCATACCCTGCAAGCAGCAATAAAGAGACAGAAAGTAATAGAAAATAAAATTGTAAGGCTATAAGAGCCATGAAATCAAATGTAAAAAGGGGCTTTTTTTTTTCTTCTCCTATTTTCGGCAACTCTAAAATGATACAAAGAAAAGCATTCATTTTTTAAGCAAAAAGATAGCGATTCCATCAATATTGAAGAGAATAATCACCAAATCAAACACAAAATTAGAGAAACAGAGAACAAAAATCGAAATCAAAGAATGAAGGTGATTTCCTCTTTTTTCCTATTTTTTTTTTCATTTTTTAAAGCTTGTTTTCTCACCTATATATTTTAAAACATATAATAATATAATAATAAAAAATATTAAAAAAATTTACCTTTTCCAGCCACCGTGTGCGATGGCCGACGTCGACGTCGGCGACGGTCCGGCGATCGGACCGGTGACCGGCCCTTGGCCGGAAGTTTCCTTCCCCCCCTTTCTCTTCTTTTTTTTTCTTTCTCCCTTACCAAATGATTTTTTTTTGTTAATTTTAGGCCTTATATAGCCCGCAAAAACGACGTCGTTTTGGGGGCTGCTCTTCAGCCCCAAAACGGCATCGTTTTGGCCTAACCCGTTTGTTGACCCGACCCGCTCCAAGGATCCGCGTGTTTTTCATTGGAGGGGCTAATTGCACTTTTAGAACCTCCGCTTTTTCAAGCCTTTGCAATCAAGTTTTTTTATTTTAAAATTTACCTCAGGAAGTTGTCGCGCTTTTCAATTTATTCCCCACTAATTTTGTGTTTTAATGGGAAGGAATATTTGCTATTTTAGTCCTCCTAGGTTATGCGCATATGACATTTTGATCCTTTTTCTTTATTTCTCTTTAAAATTGCCCCAAAACTTTGTTTTTTCAAAATTTAGTCCTTTTTTAGATTTTAGTTTATTTTCGTCGTATTTTCGTTATTTTATTTCATTTTGAATATTATTTGATTATCATTTATAAATATTAGTGTATATTTTATTATATATGTATATATATACTCCTTATGTATGGTATTTTTTTAACATTATTATATTTACCATTATACTTATTATATTTAATATATTATATTTTACTTTCCTTACCTTATTATTATGTCATATTTTCTTTTGTATTTTTATTATTATTGCTATTATTGTTATTATTATTATTATTATTTATTATATTTATATAATATTATTAATAGGTACTTTTAACATTATTATTTCTAATATGTACATGCTATGTAAATATTTTAATACTATATTATGTATGTATTTTTCATTGCCATATTATGTATATATTTTTAATGCTATGTGTACACTTTGTAATACTATTATTATGTATATATTTCAATACCATTAGTTATACATTTTTGTACTATTTCATATATATATTTTTCTATATTATCCTTATTATTAGTATTAATATTAGTGTGTTTTATTATATGTATATATACTCTCAATATTATATTCTTATACTTTTAATACCATATTATTCTTATTATTTTCACTATTATTACTTACTTTTAATATTATTGTTATTATTTACATATATGTATAGATATTTTCATGTACTTATTATAAATGTATCATTTTCTTATTTTGTTATGTACATACATTTTTTTATTATATATGTATATGTCTATACTCTATTAGTTAGTTTTATATGCTAATTTATGTGTACATTTCTCATGCTATCTCATGTATGTATTTTTATATAATCCTTATTATTGTTATTAATACTATTATTATATACGTGTATATGTATATATAGTAGTTTTCATCATTTCATTCCAATATTTTGTATTATTTGTTTCCTTTTTTATATTATTATATATTGGTGTATATATTTCTTATGTGCATACATTTTTCAATATTTATTTCATATATATGTAAATATTATGTATATATTTTTAAATACTATATTGTATATGTATATATATTCTTAGTACTATATTACGTATATATTATGTATATATATTTATTTTTACCCCTATTATATTTATTATTAATATTAATACATTTATTTTATCATACGTATATATATATACCTTTTTAAATATTGTTTTATATATATATGTATATATTATGTAAATATTTTATTGTTACTAGTTATATTTTTACTATCTTAGGTATATACTCCAAATATTATATATAGTTTACATACATACTCTTAATATCATGTGTATACATTCATTATTTCTATTTCATGTTTTATTCTAGTATTACATGTATCTTCATTGTTTGTAATATTATTGTCACACTTATATTTGCTTCAATATGCTTCTAGATCTGTCTTTTTGCTTATTTTTATTTATTAATTTGCTTTACATTGTTTCGAACATATTTATTCGTGTTTTTATTTATTTCAATAAGCAAGGCAACGTACCGATTTAAACACTATGTCATCGATTTCATCGCTATGTTGGGTGAATATCAATCAACTCGTGTTAAAACGGTATATCCTTCTCAAAAGAAAACGAAACTTGAAATTTCTCGTGTTTTACTCAGTCACGATTCAATGTTACTTTGAACTTGCAATTTTGAAAATTAAGACAACACTTGTTTATAAGATACCAATTTTGGGCGTCGCGAGGGTGCTAATACCTTCCTCGCGCATAACCGACTCCCGAACCCTAAATTTTCTCTGGATTTTAACATAAACCTAAACTCGGCCTTCTTTTTGTTTTAAAACTAAATTTATTAGGTGTCCGATCACACCTATAAAAAGGATCGGTGGCGACTCCCTTTGTTAATAATATCAAAAATTGGTTTTTAAATGTTTAATAAATCGCCACAATTAGCGACCAAGCTAAAATTTTTTATGTCGCTACAGATGGCGACTCCACTGAGGACGATTTTTGATAGTCTAGTTGATTTAAATGCGTGTTGTCAAAATTTTCAAAATTCCTTGTTCGAATTAATATTTAGTCGTGATCCCAAAATTGGGTTTTTGAAGTGTTGGATATATTCTCCCAACTTGTTTTAACCGATTGTTATTCAGCATTAAATTTCTATGGTTTTAGTTTTGGTCTAGTTTTTTAAATAAAACGTAAAAGTTTGTGAGTTTCTCCCACACACCGTGCACTTGCATTTTGCATAACATGAGCTCTCTACCCGGGCCTCGTCCGTTTAAGTGAAAGTAAACGCTACGCCTTCATGAGTTAACTCGTCCCTCCGTACAGGTTAGTGAATACTTTCGGGTTACATATGACTTATGCTTTCGTGAGTGAACTTGTCCCTCCGCATAGGCATAAGTAAATGTAACCCCTCGAATCGAACTCGTGAGCCTGTGATGGGCTATGACCGAAGCGTCGTACTAATCTTAACAGATGACAGTACGGACAATTCGAGTACCTATCTAGAACCAAAACCGCATACAGTGAACCGTACGAGCCACTTAACTAGAGCCATGCCAAACCTCCGTCCGTTTAGTAGTCACCAAAATAAGTGCACGTGAGGAACGCCTCTTATCTTTTGCATTTTCACTTACAAGGGGACTGGGTCTGTTTAATAAACTAGATTTGGGTAGTTCGATTTGTTAAATTTTCCATGTTTTTCTGCCTATACTTAATAACTAATCAAGGTTGTTTGTCTTTGCCTTATTTCTTCTTCCATCATGCATTATAGGCATCATATTAGGAAGGTGTTGACTAGAGATCGGTTGCCAAAAAATGGGTTTCTAATGGAAGAGTCAATTATACAAACAACCGAGAGGAATGCCACGGTTCGAGACTGGTCTCTAAAGACTCAGAAAGAAAGAGGAGATAGTCTAGTGGAGGGATGTATTGCCAATTTGCCCGAGCACGTAACTGTGAATGTTCACCAGAATAACCTTGAAGATTTGGTTCGGGTTTGGAATCAGTGGGACTTGGACACTAAGGGTATCTTCATTGAAAGATATGGGGACATAGCCAACTTGATTACTGTCAACATAGACGAACGATTGATCCAAGCCATGGTCAAATTTTGGGATCCGGCCTACCAATGTTTTACTTTCAATCAGGAAGAAATGACCCCGACTATAGAAGAGTAAGCTGCTTTGCTTCGTGTCGAAAACGTACAACCCTATAAGATATATGTGAAAGAACCTAAGCCAATGACCTTCAAGAAAAAGTTAGTGAGATTGACAGACATGACTGATGCGTGGGTTGAAAAACAGATAAAGAAGAAGAATGAAACCATTTGCATTCCATGGTCTTCCCTACGAGACTTGGTACTGAACCATCCCGACATGTTGAAAAGGGTAAATCTGTTCGCTCTGGCCATTTACGGTTTGATTATCTTCCCGAAGGTCCTTGGACATATAGAAGTTGCTGTGGTAGATTTTTTCGAAAGATTAAAACAAGGAATCAACCCCGTCCCAACTATCCTGGCCGAAACCTTCAGATCACTAAGTAGCTGTAAGAAGAAAAGGGAAGGTCATTTTATCGGATGCGCGTAGTTACTCAATGTTTGGATTCTGAGTCACTTCTGGAAAGTAGAGCACACACCGTTCCATATGTTTTCTAAAACATTCTCCCCGTTAGAAGCTTATCTCAAGAAAGAATGGCCGAAGGAGGTCACCGAACAACACTGGGTCTCAGTCTTTCAGAATCTTCGCGCCGATGACGTAACTTGGAGAGCCCCGTGGATACGCCCATCAGTTCTGCTATACAAGGTCGGAGATCAAGATTGGGTGCCACTAATCGGGTTATAGGGAAGAGTTGGATATGCTCCGTTAATGGTCCAAAGGTAATTTTCTTCACAACAATTCGTACCCGCCACCGGAGGATTAACACAATCAGAGTTTGCTTTTGCGGGTGAAGGATATATGAAGAGGGTCCAAGATACTGCAAAGTCTTGGAAGAGAATTCATCGCATGGAATTGGCCCTGTATGCTGATATCCTCACCCAAGATTACGACGTATGGAGAAAGCAACGAGTGAACAACCAGCAAATCTCATTGAAAAATTACATCGTCCAGAATCCTTTCTAGGCAGAAGTGCCATCCGAGCTAGAAATAGCAAGACAAGAATTTGAGCGCGAAAAGGTCAAAATGTTGCGGGACATTAGTATTCTTCAAGAAGAAAATTACCAGTTGAAGATCGACGTTCAGATCGAAAGGTCTAAAACCGAGAAAGTACAAAAAGAAGTTGAAGTCGTAAGAAATGACTTAAGGGACCTTCATCTGGAAAATAAAAAGTTAAGAGTCACTATCAAGAATAGTGGGTTGGAGAGAAGAATTAAACAATTCTAAAGGTAGGATGGAATTTTGGAAAAAGAGGGCAGAGAAGGAGGAGGAAAAGGCTGCGCAGGTTATGATAGAATTGAGAAAGAAAAGCGCTGAATACGAAACTATGTCTACCAAATGGACAACCAGTCAATCTGAACGTCAAAGCTTAAGAGAAAGAGTACGGGATCTAGAAGATGCGTTGCGAGCCCGTCAGCAACAATTGGATACTCTCTTAAAAGCCTTGGAAGAAAATAATGATCAGTATGATAGAGACACTCACGCTTATAAAACGAACCTCCAAGAAAGAGAAATGCAGCTTGGCTTTTTGATCAACAAAATCCATCAAGCGGCTGTGCACATGGTACAACTATTAGATGAAGCAGAGGATCTTAGTTGCCAATTCCCTCCGAGCCAACAATCGAGCATATCGGAGTTCTTAGAGCGAGTAAAGAAATATAGCGATATAGCTAAGAAGTTTGTGTAATGGCCGAATCAAAAATGGCGAAATGTTTTGTAATGAACTCTTTTGATGAATGAAATGCCTAATAGGGACTATCTCGAGATCAACACCAATTTCTCGCATTTCTTTCGTGACTGACATTCATTCAACATTTATTCATTTATTCATTGCATATACATATCCCATAATAATTCACTAAGGTTAGAATCATATAATTCGCAGTTGCAACACTTTAAATCTGGAACCACGCCATTCGTATAAAACGCGTCGACAAGCTAGAGCAATAGAGGCTGAGTTCAATGAAAGAATCGAAAGGATAGATAGAATCCAGAGGGAATTACAAGAAGAACTGGCTAAGTCACAGCAAGAAACGAGGGATTTGATAGTAAGATCTCGAGAGGAATCACTTGAACAGAAGGATCAAATGGCTAGAATGATGGAGATGATGTCGGTTTTGGTCAAATGAAAAGGACTCATGCAGAACCCCGACAGTATGGAACCTCAATCAAGAATTAATCATGACCAGGATCCACTCTATCCCCCAGGATTCACTTCACCGCATACCCGCGTAGCACAAAGAGGGTATACTCAAGGGGAATCCACAGGCTTGGAACAACGACCTATGCCATTTGCTCATCTAGGGCAAGGAACATTTATGTCAAATCCCAGAGCAACCCCTGCCAATCCTGTAGTTCTAGATTTAGATGATCCGGTCGAAATAGCCAAATTGAAAATAGATGATCACGAGGCTCAAGAGAGGTATAGGAGCTTGGAGGAAAGACTTAAGGCAATAGAAGGTACTGAAGTCTTCTCTGCACTAGGTGCTAAAGAACTCAGTTTGGTACCTGACCTAATCCTGCCTTCGACGTTTAAGGTGCCTGATTTTGAAAAGTACGATGGGACAAGATGTCCAAAAGCACATCTTGTCATGTTTTGCCAAAAAATGACCGGTTATGTGAACGAAGATAAGCTACTTGTACATTTTTTTCAAGATAGTCTAGTAGGATCGACTCTTCGATGGTACAACCAGCTCAGTAAGGAAAGGATCCGATCTTGGTAAGACTTGGCGTCGGCATTCTGTGAGCAGTACAAGCATGTATCAGATATGGTGCCTGATTGGATGACTTTACAAATGATGGAGACAAAGCCATCAGAAACTTTTAGACAGTATGCGCAGAGATGGAGGGACGTCTCAGCCCAAGTGGAACCCCCACTGATGAAAACGGAGATAACCGTCCTTTTTATCAACACCTTAAAGACGTCGTTTTATGACAAACTAGTGGGAAGCGCCACGAAGGACTTCGCAGATATTGTAATATCCGGTGAGCTTATAGAGAATGCCGTCAAGAGCGGTAGAATGGAAGGTCAAGAAAGTTCAAGAAAGGTAGCGCCCATGAAGAAGAAAGAACCAGAAGCCCACATGGTGGGAATGAGAAGCCGTTATACCCCTAATCCGTATCCAAACCAACCCCGACCTCGAAATTATCCAGCTTCGAATTTCTATTATCCTCCTCAAACCCCTTACTACCAAACACCACCTCCTTACTCTTCTTACCCTATTTACGCCACAAGTAACCTGAGACTAACCGCCACATTCCCACAAAATACAATACCCGCCCAAGGTCAACCCAAAAACGAGCAGAGGCCAGCAAAACCCGATTTCGAGAGACCACAATTTACCCCTATTCCTGTGTCATATGGGGAACTGTACCCAAAACTTTTGGAGAAGCAATTGATATCCCCGTATTATATGGCACCCTTGAGGCCCCCATACCCGAAATGGTACGACCCAAACGCTAGTTGTGCATACCATGCGGAAAACCAGGGACATTCCACGAAAAATTGCCTAGCCTTTAAGAGGAGAGTTCAAGGACTAATTGATGCAGGTACCCTACGATTTGATAGTGCCAGTAATGCAACTGGGAACCCGTTTCCTAACCATACTAAAGGGAATGTGAGCACAGTGGGGAAAGAAGATGAATGGCAAGTCAGAAGATGTGTTTCAGAAATAAGGACGCCTCTTCAGAAAATCTGGGAGGCACTGGTTAAGAAGGGATTGCTCTGTCGCCCCGACGATAATCTTAGAAAAGAATGTTAGGTTTTTTGTGATTTTCATGAAATTGTAGGGCACGACATTCAATCATGTGATGAATTTAAAAGGTTACTGCAAGACCGGATAGATAATAAGGAGATTGAGATCATTAATGAAGGAGAGGCCAATGAGAGAGAAGTATGTGCCTCTAACAATCAATCGTCAGGTTTTCCGTATAGCGCCGATCGACCATTCGTAATTTATTACGATGCAAGGAATGAACCGGTGAAACCAAAAATGATAATTGAAGTACCATTTCCTTTCCGCTACAAGGATAATAAAGCAGTACCATGGAAGTACGACGTCAATATCGTTACACCTGAACACGAAAAATCCAAAGCTGTAACTGGAAACGTTGGAGAAGTAGGTCATTTCACTCGCAGTGGGAGATGTTATTCGAAAGAAGTCGAACCAGTGAAGAAGAATAGTTATTTGAAACAAAAAGGAAAGGAACCAATGTATGAGGCAGAAACTAAGCACGAAACTCCGCCCGAGCAACAAAAAACTAAAGAGCCGATGGATGAGGAAGAAGCACAGGAATTCTTAAAGTTTATCAAACATAGTGAGTATAACGTGGTGGAACAATTGAGCAAGCAGCCAGCACGTGTCTCGGTATTGTCTCTACTATTAAATTTAGAACCCCACCGGAACGCCTTGTTAAAGGTGTTGAATCAAACTTACGTGACAAACAATATATCCGTCGAGAAGCTTGACAGATGGGTGAATAATTTAAACGCGAATAATTTCATTTCTTTTAGTAATGATGAAATACCGCCCAATGGTAGAGGCTCTGTGAAAGCATTGCGTATCACAACCCGCTACAGGGGTTACATAATACCAAACGTGCTTATCGACAATGGACCAGCACTCAACGTCATGCCTTTGGCCACATTTTCCAAGATTCCAATGGATTTGTCCTACCTAAGGCCTTGCCATTCCACAGTAAGGGCATTCGATGGAACAAGACGAGAGGTCATGGGAAAAATCAAGATCCCTCTAGAAGTGGGTCCCTACATATACGATGTTGAGTTCCAAGTCATGGATATTACACCATCATATAACTGCCTTTTGGGAAGACCCTGGATCCATTCCGCCAGAGCGGTCCCATCATCCCTCCATCAAAAGGTGAAATTTATCATGGATGGCTGTTTGGTCACTGTTGAGGGAGAAGAAGACATTGTAGCATCTATTTCTACCGACGCACCATACATTGAAGTAAGTAAAGATGCTATAGAATGCTCCTTCCGATCCCTTGAGTTTGTGAATGCCACATTTTTTGCTGAGGGAAACAAAATTCCCGAGCCAAAACTGTCGAGAAATACCAGGATGGGGGTCAAGTTGACTATAGGAAGGGGAGCTCGAGCGAGAAGAGGTTTAGGGATATATCTGCAAGGAATAGTTAGGGCTCTAAAGCCAATGCACCACAAGGCCCGATACGGTTTGGGGTTCTAGCCGGACATGCGTCAAAGAAGAAAACAGTGGAAGAAGGATCAGGAGAGAAGGATTGCGAGAACTTTGGGCTGAGAAATAGAATGGGAGCCCATAACGTACCCTCCTTTGTCAAAAACATTTACATCTGTAGGAATGATATACCCCAGATAGGATAATATACAAAGCACGCTGTTATTAATTGAAAGGGGTCTTCAGAATGTCAGTATAAATGTCATTGACAAAGGAGCTAACGCAAGTAAAGACGTCTCAAGGATACACCCTTGTCCCCTGGGTTTCAGGTTGAACAATTGGACTGCCGAGGTTCTTCTTGTAGTTTATAAGTCTTCAGAGTAATGCTCAAACGTTAACATTCTGTTATGTCCTTATATATAATAGAATTATTTTGTAAGAGCCTGCATTCGCTCTTTATCATTCAAATGAATATCAATGAAGATGCATTTTGTCATGATCTTTCACATTATCACTAATTTCATAATCATTTTCTCATTTCATAGCCAATCCTTACATTCGCCTCATGCCATGCCATAACATTTCATTTGTTGGTTCCAATACTTGGATGCCCCTCTATAGTTTCCTTTTCCATTCAACTTTCAGGTGCTCAGATGTCAACAGCATGAACAAACCTGTTACGAGTCCTGAAATCGGTTTTGAGAAGGTTATTTGTTTAGGAGAATTCGAAGCCGAAGAAAATGCTGAAGGCTATGTCTCGTCTCCTGACTTGCTAAGAATGATGGAACGAGAGGATAAATAGATTTTACCTCATCAAGAGTCTGTTGAAACAGTAAATCTAGGAACTGAAAAAAGGAAGCAAGAAGTGAAGATTGGGACTTCTATTTCAAGGGGCACCAGGCATAATTTGATTGCTTTGCTCTGTGAGTACAAAGATGTATTTGCATGGTCATATCAGGACATGCCAGGGCTGGATGAAGATGTAGTGGTCCATAAGCTCCCATTAAAGCCAAAATGCAAGCCCATTCAATAAAAGCTAAGACGGATGAGACCTAAGATGTTGTTGAAGATAAAAGAGGAAGTCAAGAAGCAATTTGATGCTGGCTTCCTACAAGCCTCCAAATATCCAGAATGGGTGGCTAACATAGTCTCAGTACCAAAGAAAGATGGTAAAGTACGAATGTACGTGGATTATCGTGACCTGAATCGAGCAAGTCCTAAAGATAATTTTCCCTTACCACACATTGATACATTGGTGGATAACATAGCAAAACATTCATTGTTTTCTTTCATGGATGGATTCTTGGGGTATAATCAGATCAAGATGGCCCCTGAGGATATGGAGAAAACTACCTTCGTAACGTTGTGGGGAAGATTCTACTACAAGGTGATGCCATTTGGGTTAAAGAATGCTAGGGCAACATATCAGAGGGCTATGGTGACGTTATTCCATGACATGATGCATACAGAAATAGAGGTCTACGTCGACGATATTATTGCTAAATCCCGAGGGGAAGAAGAGCATGTAGTGAACCTGAAGAAATTGTTCGACAGACTGAAAAAGTTCCAGCTAAAGCTCAATCCGGCCAAATGTATGTTTGGGGCTACCTCGGGAAAATTGCTGGGTTTCATTGTCAGTGAAAGAGGTATCAAGGTTGATCCAGATAAAATAAAAGCTATTCAAGAGTTACCACCTTCGCGCATAAAAAAGGAAGTCAGAGGATTTTTAGGGAGGTTAAACTACATCGCCCGATTCATCGCTCAACTTACCAACTAATGAGACTCAATCTTTCGGCTTCTTCGAAAACATAACCCGGGTGAATGGAATGAGGAATGCCAGGTGGCCTTTGATAAGATAAAACAATATTTGTCTAGTCCTCCAGTGCTAGTACCACCAACTCCGAGAAGACCATTGATATTGTATTTGACTGTGTTCGAAAATTCAATGGGTTGCGTACTGGGGCAACAAGACGAGACAGAAATGAAAGAAAAGGCGATCTACTACCTCAGTTAAAAGTTCACTGAATATGAGGCAAAGTATTCATCCATTGAAAAATACTGTTGCACTCTGGTTTGGGTAGCTTAGAGACTCTGGCGATACATGTTGTATCATACGACATGGTTAATTTTAAAGCTAGATCCAATAAAGTACATGATGGAATCACCTGCACTCTCAAGAAGAATGGCACGGTGGCAGATCTTACTATCGGAGTACGACATCGTCTATGTGAGTCAAAAGTCAATAAAATGAAGTGCAATAGCTGACTTCTTAGCAACCCGAACAATGGATGAATATGAGCCATTGAGATTTGATTTCCCGGATGAAGATTTGATGTGCATTACATAAAAAGAGGGCGAGTCATCAAAAAAGAAGTCATGGGAGATGAGCTTTGATGGTGCATCGAACGCATTGGGGCATGGGATTTGAGCAGTTTTAGTATCTCTAGAAGGGAACCATTACCCACTCACTGCCAGGCTGAACTTCTTCTGTACTAATAACATAGCGGAATATGAGGCATGTATCATGGGACTTCGTGCAGCTATTGAACGAAACGTCAAAACTTTAGAGGTATATGGAGACTCAGCCTTGGTGATTTACCAAATCCGTGGAGATTGGGAAGTGAGAGACTTGAAACTGGTTAAATACAGTGATCTAGTGGCAGAGTTGATTAAAGAATTCGAAGAAATAAATTTTAATTACCTCCCACGAGAAGAAAACCAATTGGCTGATGCCCTGGCCACTTTGGCTTCAATGTTCAAAGCAAACAGAGAAACAGAAGTAATGCCTCTTCAAATGAGCATATATGAAGTTCCTGCACATTGTTTCAGCATTGAAAAAGAGCCAGATGGATGGCCATGGTTCCATGATGTCTTAGAATATATCAAGAATCAAAAGTATCTCGAACAAGCAAACGAGAACGACAAAAGAACAATCAGAAGAATGGCAGTGGGATTCATTCTTGATGGGGACATCCTATACAAAAGAGGAAAAGATCAGGTGCTCTTGAGATGCGTAGATGCTGTTGAAGCCAGAAAAATACTTAAAGATGTCCATGAGGGAATTTGCGGAACACATGCCAATGATTTCACTATGGCCAGGAAGATTATGAGATTCGGATATTACTGGCCGTCGATGGAAAGCGACTGCATTAATTTTGCACGAAAATGCCACAAATGTCAAATTTATGGTGATAAAATTCATGTAGCCCCTTTGCCCCTTCACGTCATGACTTCTCCGTGGCCTTTTTCTATGTGGGGCATGGATGTTATAGGGCCAATTTCCCCAAAAGCTTCTAATGGACACCGATTCATTTTTGTAGTTATTGATTACTTCACAAAATGGATAGAAGCCGCATCGTTTGCCAATGTGACGAAGACTGCGGTTTGCAGGTTTTTGAAAAAGGAAATCATTTGTCGATATGGCTTGCCTGAAAGAATCATTTCAGATAACGCCTTGAATTTGAACAACAAGATGATGAAAGAAATGTGTGAGCAATTCCAAATAAAGCATCATAACTCCTCGCCCTATCGCCCAAAGATGAACGGAGCTGTTGAAGCGGCCAACAAGAATATTAAGAAGATTATTGGGAAAATGACTGAGACATATAAAGACTGGCACAAGAAGCTACCACTTGCTTTGTATGCATATAGCACATCTGTACGGACATCTACGGGGGCAACTCTTTTCTCTCTGGTCTATGGAATGGAAGCTGTGCTACCTATCGAAGTTGAGATCCCCTCTCTACGAGTCTTAATGGAGTCGAAATTAGAGGAAGCAGAATAGGTTCGAGCTCGATATGACCAGTTAAACCTCATCGAAAAAAGCGTCTAAAGGCAATTTGTCATGGACAGATGTACCAGAAGAGAATGATCGTGGCTCATGATAAGAAAGTACGGCCAAGAGAATTCCATGAAGGAGAACTTATGCTGAGAAAGATTCTCCCAATACAAAAAGACTTCCGAGGAAAATGGGCGCCAAATTGGGAAGGTCCATAAGTCGTAAAGCAGGCATTCTCGGGTGGAGCTTTGATTCTCACTGAGATGGATGGGAAGGAGTTACCGAATCTAATGAACTTAGATGCTGTGAAGAAATATTATGCCTAAAAAAAAGGGTGATCAAGGTGAAAACCCGAAAAGGGTGTCTTGATTAACACAAAAGATTAGAATGAAAACCCGAAAGGGCGATCTAATGAAGCAAGCACTGGCTTAAAAAGCAAGGCATTTTGAACGGTGGATCAAATAGTGAGACTACCGTATTTGAAGCATTTCTGAAAGCTCGAAATCTTTTACGCAAGAAGCCATGCTCAAAAATATTCTTGATTGAGGAACGTGGAAGAGTTCATGCATTGAATATCTAGAGCATTTGGATTCGTTGAATGCAATCCCTTTTCTCTTTATGACACTCTTTTACTATCATTGGTTAACTTTCTTTGTTTGCTACATTTGAAATGAATAAATGTGAGGTATCTTTTTGTCCCTACCTGACCATTTTCATGTATCTCATTATGTGGATCATTTACATGATAAATAGTGAAATGACATACTCTAAACAAAAGAAATGTTAAGCATTACCCGGGTAAGAATTTGATAAGTACAAGAGCCTCCAATGCAAGGACAAAGCTCAACCAGGGGCAAAAGAGTGATATCTCAGAAACACAGATTATTCATGAAGCTTGAGGACGGGTACGGGTACTGAAGAGAAAGTCAAGAGTCGAAGCAATGAACGCGGATCATCAAAAATCGTGACGAAAAAGGGATTATGACAAACATGCCTAAAGCTCATAGCATAATCATATAGGAATAAAGGCATTTAGGACAAACATGTGCATATCATGATAACATCATATACAGGTATTCCAGCGGAGCAAGAGGATGCAATGTTAGTCATACTAAATCAAGGAAAAGACACCTGAGCTCCATCAGATGACATCTTTTGGTATGTGGATGTTTCATTTCTGTTTTCAAAAAAATCAACTCATATTGCGAGAGGTGAGTTGAGCCTTGGCTCACGTGTTGAGTCACTTTCAATTTCTGTTTTTATGTTTGTTTGTTAAATCAACTCATATTGCGGGAGGTGAGTTGAGCCTCGGGGCACGCTGAGGTATTTTCAACTGCTGTTTGTCAAAAATCAACTCACGTTGCGGGAGGTGAGTTGAGCCTCTGGGCACGCCGAGGTATTTTCAAATTCTTCTTTCAGAAAAAATCAACTCATATTGCGAGAGGTGAGTTGAGCCTTGGCTCGCATGTTGAGTCACTTTCAATTTCTATTTTTATGTCTGTTTTCTTAAATCAACTCATATTGCGGGAGGTGAGTTGAGCCTCGGGGCACGCTGAGGTATTTTCAATTGCTGTTTGTCAAAAATCAACTCATGTTGCGGGAGGTGAGTTGAGCCTCGGGGCACGCCGAGGTATTTTCAAATTCTACGTTCAGAAAAAATCAACTCATATTGCGAGAGGTGAGTTGAGCCTTGGCTCACGTGTTGAGTCACTTTCAATTTCTGTTTTTATGTCTGTTTTTTTTTAAATCAACCCATATTGCGGGAGGTGAGTTGAGCCTTGAGGCACGCTGATGTATTTTCAATTGTTGTTTGTCAAAAATCAACTCATGTTGCGGGAGGTGAGTTGAGCCTCGGGGCACGCCGAGGTATTTTCAAATTCTACTTTCAAAAAAATCAACTCATATTGCGAGAGGTGAGTTGAGCCTTGGCTCACGTGTTGAGTCACTTTTAATTTCTATTTTTATGTCTGTTTTTTAAATCAACTCATATTGCGGGAGGTGAGTTGACCCTCGGCTCACGTGCTGAGGTATTTTCAATTTCAATTTCTGTTTGTCAAAAAAACCAACTCATATTGTGAGAGGTGAGTTGAGCCTCGAGTCACATGTCGAGGTATTTTCAAAATCTGTTTTTCAAATTATTTTTCAAAAACCAATTGATATTGCAAGAAGTGAATTGAGCCTTGGCTAATGTGATGAGCTACTTTCAATTTCTGTTTTTCAATTTTCGCTTTTCAAAAAAAAACAACTCATATTGCGAGAGGTGAGTTGAGCCTCGGCTCACATGCTGAGGTATTTTCAATTTATGTTTTTTCAATTTATATTTTTCAAAGATCAACTCATATTGCGAGAGGTGAGTTGAGCCGTGGGTTCACATGTCAAGTTTTAAGGAGTCAATTCATATTCCAAGAAATGAGTTGAGCTTAGGATCACATGCCGAGTAAAGAATGAAGATTGGAGCTGATTGAAGACACTAGATCTTTTCTCCCTAAAGTTGCAGTGAAGGTGATCGAGAATATCAAATCTTACCTTTCTGAAGTGGCAGAAGAGAAGACCACAAACCTTATCTCGCTGAAGCAATAGAAGAACAGATTGAAGTTGTAGATCTTATCTTCCTGAAGTTGAAGTGAAGCAGATCGAAGCCACAAATTTCATATCCTCGAAGTTACTTTGAAGTAGATTGAAGCTACAAGGCATATTTCAGAAGATGTAGTGGATTGAACCAAAGCTACAAGATGCAGTGGACTGGAAAGAGGCTACCTGAACAAGAAGAGCACCAATGAAGTCAAGACTCGACAAGACGGGGCAAAAATTGGCCTTTCTTTATGTCTTTGCTCCATTCTCGTTACACGACAATGAGCAAAGAGGGGCAACTGTAATGGCCAATTTTTGGCCCAAGTAAACAAGCAGAAAATAAAATCCAAATAACCCAAATAAATGTCCATTTTACAAACCAGATCAGCCCAATAATACAATACCCAAACCCAATTTACAAACCCTAACAACCCAAGCCCACTATCTAAAAAAATTTTCAGCAGCAAACCCTAGCCACCAAAGTTTTCAGTCGCTCTCCCCTTTTCAGTCTCCTCCACTCCTCTAACACCAGCACCATCCCTGGTCACCCCCATACCTATCCATCGCCCATGCTTCTGCCAACACCATCCCCGCATGCCTGGAACCTCCATACCCTGCAAGCAGCAATGAAGAGACAGAAAGTAATAGAAAATAAAATTGTAAGGCTATAAGAGCCATGAAATCAAATATAAAAAGGGGTTTTTTTTTTCTTCTCCTATTTTCGGCAACTCTAAAATAATACAAAGAAAAGCATTCATTTTTTAAGCAAAAAGATAGCGATTCCATCAATACTGAAGAGAATAATCACCAAATCAAACACAAAATCAGAGAAACAGAGAACAAAAATCAAAATCAAATAACGAAGGTGATTTCTTTTTTTTTCCTATTTTTTTTCATTTTTTTAAGCTTGTTTTCTCACCTATATATTTTAAAACATATAATAATAAAAAATATTAAAAAATTACCTTTTTCGGCCACCGTGCTCGGTGGCTGGCGCCGACGCCGGCGACGGTCAGGCCATCGGACCGGTGACCTGCCAAGGCCATCGGACCGGTGACCGGCCCTTGCCCGGAAGTTTCCTTCCCCCCTTTCTCTTTCCCTTCTCTCTTCCTTCTCTCTTCTTTTTTTTCTTTCTCCCTTACCAAATAATTTTTTTGTTAATTTTAGGCCTTATATAGCCTGCCAAAACGACGTCGTTTTGGGGGCTGCTTTTTAGCCCCAAAACGGCGTCGTTTTGGCCTAACCCGTTTGTTGACCCGACCCGCTCCAAGGATCCGCGTGTTTTTCAATGGAAGGGCTAATTACACTTTTAGCCCCTCCGCTTTTTCAAGCCTTTGCAATCAAGTTTTTTTATTTTAAAATTTGCCCCAGAAAGTTGTCGCGCTTTTCAATTTAGTCCCCACTAATTTTGTGTTTTAATGGGAAGGAATATTTGCTATTTTAGTCCTCCTAGGTTAAAATTGCCCCAAAACTTTGTTTTTTTTTCAAAATTTAGTCCTTTTTTAGATTTTAGTTTATTTTCGTTATTTTATTTCATTTTAAATATTATTTGATTATCATTTATAAATATTAGTGTATATTTTATTATATATGTATATATATACTCCTTATGTATGGTATTTTTTTAACATTATTATATTTACCATTATACTTATTATATTTAATATATTATATTTTACTTTCCTTACCTTATTATTATGTCATATTTTCTTTTGTATTTTTATTATTATTGCTATTATTATTGCTATTATTATTATTATTATTATTTATTATATTTATATAATATTATTAATAGGTACTTTTAACATTATTATTTCTAATATGTACATGCTATGTAAATATTTTAATACTATATTATGTATGTATTTTTCATTGCCATATTATGTATATATTTTTAATGCTATGTGTACACTTTGTAATACTATTATTATATATTTCAATACCATTAGTTATACATTTTTGTACTATTTCATATATATTTTTTTCTATATTATCCTTATTATTAGTATTAATATTAGTGTGTTTTATTATATGTATATATACTCTCAATATTATATTCTTATACTCTTAATACCATATTATTCTTATTATTTTCACTATTATTACTTACTTTTAATATTATTGTTATTATTTACATATATGTATAGATATTTTCATGTACTTATTATAAATGTATCATTTTCTTATTTTGTTATGTACATACATTTTTTTATTATATATGTATATGTCTATACTCTATTAGTTAGTTTTATATGCTAATTTATGTGTACATTTCTCATGCTATCTCATGTATGTATTTTTATATAATCCTTATTATTGTTATTAATACTATTATTATATACGTGTATATGTATATATAGTAGTTTTCATCATTTCATTCCAATATTTTGTATTATTTGTTTCCTTTTTTATATTATTATATATTGGTGTATATATTTCTTATGTGCATACATTTTTCAATATTTATTTCATATATATGTAAATATTATGTATATATTTTTAAATACTATATTGTATATGTATATATATATTCTTAGTACTATATTACGTATATATTATGTATATATATTTATTTTTACCCCTATTATATTTATTATTAATATTAATACATTTATTTTACCATACGTATATATATATACCTTTTTAAATATTGTTTTATATATATATATGTATATATTATGTAAATATTTTATTGTTACTAGTTATATTTTTACTATCTTAGGTATATACTCCAAACATTATATATAGTTTACATACATACTCTTAATATCATGTGTATACATTCATTATTTCTAATTCATGTTTTATTCTAGTATTACATGTATCTTCATTGTTTGTAATATTATTGTCACACTTATGTTTGCTTCAATATGCTTCTAGATCTGTCTTTTTGCTTATTTTTATTTATTAATTTGCTTTACATTGTTTCGAACATATTTATTCGTGTTTTTATTTATTTCAATAAGCAAGGCAACGTACCGATTTAAACACTATGTCATTGATCTCATCGCTATGTTGGGTGAATATCAATCGACTCGTGTTAAAACGGCATATCCTTCTTAAAAGAAAACGAAACTTGAAATTTCTCGTGTTTTACTCGGTCACGATTCAATGTTACTTTGAAATTGCAATTTTGAAAATTAAGACAACACTTGTTTATAAGATACCAATTTTGGGCGTCGCGAGGGTGCTAATACCTTCCTCGCGCGTAACCGACTCCCGAACCCTAAATTTTCTCTGGATTTTAACATAAACCTAAACTCGGCCTTCTTTTTGTTTTAAAACTAAATTTATTAGGTGTCCGATCACACTTATAAAAAGGATGGTGGCGACTCCCTTTGTTAATAAAATCAAAAATTGGTTTTTAAATGTTTAATAAATCGCCACAATTAGCGACCAAGCTAAAATTTTTTACGTCGCTACAATATACAGGGACTAAGGTGTAAAAGTTTAAAAGTTATGAAATTTCCTTCAATTTTGGCCCACACGGGGTGTAACATCTCGAAATAGGGCCTAAACGGAATAATGGTTGCAAAACCATAAATATGAGGTAAAAAAATTGTTCCGATTAAGTTTTAAGGTTTATTCATTGATTGAATAATTGTGTGAAAATTTCGTGAAGAAATTTTATGTATAAGTGCCTAATTTGATAATTAGGACTAAATTGTAAAATTAGCAAAATGTGTGTTCTAGATAATAAAGGGGATTTAATTAAAATGGGTTTTTAAAGTGGAGGTACTTTTTTAGTAATTAGACCATTATATTTAAGTTTGGACAAAAATGGGTAAGAATAGGACAAATTTGAAAGAAAAGCCTTTAAGAGCATTTTGGTCATTTAGTAATTAAAAGAATTAAAAAGGAAAAATAAAGCCCAAATTGGTCCATCTTCTTCATGGAGTCCGAATATAGCAGGGGGGAAGCAAGGTTAGGCTTTCCAAGCTCAATAGTAAGTCCGTTCTAGCCTCGTTTTTAATGTTCTTTACGTTTTTGGAGTCCTGGTAACTTGATTTAGCTTATTCTAGCAATAATTCATGCTAAGGTTCATATTTGGAAAAAGTACCCATAGGTTAAATTTGTTTATTTTGATGTTTTATGGTAGAATATGAAACTTGAAATTATGTTAAAAAACTTTTGCTAAGAGATTTTAAGTGAAAACGAGTAAAACGACAAAATCGGTAAAAATACCTAATGTTCATAAGTACATCATAAAGTGGGAATTTGATGTTGCCATAGAAGGAAAAAATGCTCAGCGTGTCATAAAACATAAGAAAAATTGATAAATTTTGATTTCCGAGAGTAGGGGCAAAATCATAATTCTGCAAAGGTTTAGGGACAAAATTTTAATTTTTCCAAAGTTTGAGTTAGGGAATGTTTTAAATAGTACATTAATTAAATAAGTGAAATATGATGTTTTAGATCCCGAAAAGTGAGATTTGGACCTAGAACGGGAGAAAAATCGAAAATAAAAAAAGTTGGTAAAATGGTTGTTTTGGTATCGAGGTAAGTTCATATGTTTAATAAGCATTTAATTATGCATATTTGAATGATAAATTGATATTTTGGCCATAAATACTTTAGTATTGAGTTTCACATATAATGATTAATGTTCGATAATAATTCGATATTGGAAAGAGAACTTGTATAATTTATATGTAAGACCATATTTTGTATTATGGCTTTGTAGGATAACAAGAAAGTATTGACTAGCATAGTTTGATGAGAATAAGTTAAGTTGATGATATGATGAGATTGAGAATGTAAGTATGTAAGTTGAGTAGCATTTTATTATTATGCAATTATTGTTATTAGTATTGTTATTATTGAGTTATGCAACTAACCTTGAGAATTTGAGCAAGTATGTTTCAGCTATGACTTGGCAAGGCATTGATATCTCAAAGTCCATGGTTGTACCATGGAAATTAAGGAAGAATTGACGAAAAATTCCATGTTCATAACATGGCATTTAAGGAGGAATTGACGGTTAAGGATACCCTGTAAGACCATGTCAAGACATGGCATCGGCATTGATTAAGGACTCCATGTAAGACCACATCAAGATGTGACATTGGAACTAAGATAAGGATACCATGTAAGACCATGTTTGGAACATGGCATTTGGTAAGACAAGGATACCATGTAAGACCATGCCAAGGCATGGTATTGATAAGTTCTATAAGGCAAGGAAATCATGTAAGACCATGTCAAGACATGGCATTGATGATTACTATAAGGCAAAGGTCCCGTGTAAGACCATGCCAAGGCATGGCATTGGTGAGTTCATAAGGCAAGGATACCACGTAAGACCGTGTCAAGACATGGCAATGGTAAGTTGAAAAAGAAAAAGGTTCCCGAGTAATCCAAAGAGTAAGTCAAAGAAACGACAAGGTGAGAACATGAAGAAAGAATACAGGTATGCATTTAAGGCTTATTTAATAATGAAATTGTAAGTAATTGAGATTATCATGTATTAAGTGATGAGTTTTTAGTTATGCTTGTGACACTTTATGACATGATTGGCAATATGCCTATATTATGAAAGAGTACTCATGTGTTAAGTGAGATGTTGTAGGTATGTAAACAAGCTATTAAGTAAGGTGCCTTTTGTATTCTGAGCCTTTGGTAAGGTTACCGATGAATAAGTTGGGAAAGTAAGAACTAACATTATTTAAGCAAATTATGACATCATAGTAGTAAGCTAAATTGATTGCTAATGCTTATTATTTTACATGCGAACTTACTAAGCTTTATAAGCTTACTTTTTTCACTTTCCCATGTTTCAGAGTACTTAAAAGCAAGCTCGGGTTGGAGGTCATCGGAGATCACTTCAGACTATCGAAATGGGTATTTTCGTTTACAAATGTTCTAGTTTATACCATGTATAGGGATTTAGCCATTTTGTGTGTATGTCCTTATGATATGGCTAAAGAATGGTATGTAAATATTTGATAATGATTAGCTATTGAAATGGCTAATGAAGAACATGTTTCGGTGTTATGTATGCCTAAATGGTAGTTAATACAAAGAAATCATGAAAAAGTGAAATTAGCATTAAAACAGTATTGAACAGCAGCAGTGATGTGATCTTGAAAAATCACCAAGAATAGTAGAAATGGAATTAGGTGATGAATGAGATATAGAGTTAAATCTTATTGAGTCTATTTTCATATGAAAGAAATAGAGTAAGCAAAAGAAGTGTATATTAAGAGATATTTGAATTTTAGTGAGATAGGGTCAAAGCGATTTCTGAATCCCCTATTCTGAATTTATAAATTCACTAAAAATTGTATAAAAAGAATTAGGAGTTATACTTTTATTTCTAGATTCCTTAGTGAATCTACTTTCAAGAGAAACAAATGGAATTCTGTACAGGGATAAAATTGATTCGTAGTGAGGAGAGGTCAGAGTAGTTGAACAATGCAATAGGGGAATCTTTAACTAATAAATTGTACTAATTGGCTAGACCAAAAATTCTGAAAATAAATTAGTAAGACGATATATGAGTCTCGTTTTAGGAAAAATTCACGAATTTAAATTTTGAGTTTTGTGACCCGAGTTATGATTTATTTAGTGACTATGACGCAAGTGGGCAGTTTCATAAGGAATAATGAAATAAATTGTTTTGATTTGTCTAAGTATTCGAAAATTTTTTAATATTCCCAGTTTGGTCCCGAACCGTTTCAATTGCATGTTTTAGGGTCTCGATGGCCCTTTTTAGGGACATATTGAATGAATGTAAATAAATTAATTTTAAAAGCAAATTTTATGCCCCGAATTAGTAAGTTAAGTCAGGTAACGCCTCATGTTGACTCCGGCGACGGTCTCGGGTAAGGGGTGTTACATTTATTAGTATCAGAGCAAAGGTTTAGTCGGATCTCAGAATATTCAGTATGAGTAAGCGTCTAGCTATACATGCCATATTGAACTATGATAGTGTGATGACTCCCAGCCTAGATATAAAATGTTTCGTCAGACGGATGCGCACTCCAACCGAGCTAAGTTTGATAGTACAGACAGTATGTTTATGATGAGTTGAGGCTCATAAAATGTAAGAATAATGGTTCATGATGTTTATGTAATAATGAATAAATTGTGAATAAGAATTGTTTGGGAAATATGAAAAATGAGATAAGATGAAAGGAAAGTTTATATTGAGATAAATGTTCATGTTAAATTGGCATTTGTATGATGCTATATGTATAACTAGAGAAGTTAAGTGAATGCTATGAGTAGTTTTACTCGAGATTAATGAATGCATGTATAAGTGCACTAATTTGCATAAGATGATCATGAAGTCATTGTATTATGAAAGTGCATGTTAAGTTACTTGATGCAAATTGTATAATTGTGATAATATTTTAATATGATGAGTGTTAAGTTATATGCATGAGTATGTAAGAGGTAAGTCAGAGGTGTTACAACCTCACCCCCTTATCAGCAAGGTAATTCAGAATTAGATTTCATGAAATTCAGATTGAATAGGCTAAAGTGGAAAACTAAAGAGTTCAGTGACAGATTTATTGACGATGTAATTAGAGTCGAGAATGATTTAGCAAATGAACACAGTTGCAAAAAGGATGCCAGGTTAGTAATAAAATCATCTGGATAACTGAAATGTCACAGTAAAAGAAAGGTCAGGCTCAGCTAATGCACTCATTCAAGTATGATGTGTAAGGTATACGATTGCTAGATTTTCTTCCAAATAAATTCCAACTGTGAACGGGATAATGTGAATTCAGTAATGACAGGATTAGATAGAAGAATAATAATTGAGCCGTATTAATAGTTGAATGTAGAGTTTATAGTTGAGAAATTATAGAAAAATCTTTTCTGACTATTATATGTGTACATTTACTTTCAGAGATATATATAAATATATGCAAGATCATAAATGCAATTCCTGCAGTATGAGAATGTTAGTTAAATTTACAAACATATGAAAGCATTATAGTTTGTTTGAGCTATGATTGATATTGCTCTATCTATTCCAGTTTTCTACTTCAGTGTGCAGATGAAAGGTTGACAGTAAGATCTGTATGATGTTAGTGATCTGTATTGTTAACTATTGCTTAATGAAAGTAAAGGAAAATTTTTTGGCTTCTGTCATAGTTGTTCCCAGTGCTTGTGAGTATTATCCTTTCCTTTTGGAAATTTTCTGATATGCTATTGAAACCTTAACTGCTCTACATGAGATGTGGTTACCAGGAATTCTGTGTAGCTCTATATTCTGAGATTTTATTATCTCGGTTTTATTAATAAATTACTATTCAAAGTATCAGCCATGAGACATTAGCAGAAAATGCTCTATTGATGAAAATGGTTTCTTCTTATTATGAGTATGTTTATGATGATTACGAGTTCGGACATGATAATGAAAGTACATAAGTATAGTTATCAGAGGTGTAAAGATTTTTCTTTTGCACTGGTTGTTATTGAAATTTGTGTTTAAATCTCTCAGATGATTAGGATGCTTTATTTTCACTTGGGACATTATTTACTAAAGTAATTGAGAAGTCAGTCTTATTATAGCATTATGATTTTTGAGTAGTATGAGTATTGTGGCCTCAGTGTAGTTTAGTTCAGACATGTGTATTGATTTTCATTTTTCGCATAATCTTGATATATATATATCAGTGAGTTAAAAACCGAATGCTATGTTCTTTCGAGTTATGCAGTAATAATGATTTGTGATTAGCTCTTTGAAGAAATCCTGACAGAATGTATGTTTGAGATATCATGACAGCATAGAGAAGAACAGTTTTTGAAAAGTTATTGTCTTTTAGTTGAGACTGATTCAGTTGAGCAGTTGATTGAGTTATATGTGTGTTTGAATTATTCATGGCTTCAGAGGTAAATGCTGATTTTTCATGTATAAATAGATAAATGACCCGAGTAAATAGTACATATTCTAGAGGTTATGGTACAGAGTTGTATATGCATATCAGAATGGTTGCATCAGAGGTATATTTTGCATATCCAAGTTGTCTGATTGTTAAATTTCTCACTGTATGAAGTTTAGTTTGGCTTGAATTCATGCTAATAAAGTATAAACAGTTGAAGATATTGACAATTGAAGTATCCATTATGATTCAGCTTGGTTTGAATAAAGAGTTTATGGTTTATTCATTGATTGAATAATTGTGAGAAAATTTTGTGAAGAAATTTTATGTATAAGTGCCTAATTTGATAATTAGGACTAAATTGTAAAATTAGAAAAATGTGTGTTCTAGATAATAAAGGGGATTTAATCGAAATGGGTTCTTAAAGTAGAGGTCCTTATTTAGTAATTATACCATTATATTTAAATTTGGACAAAAATGGGCAAGAATAGGACAAATTTGAAAGAAAAACATTTAAGGGCATTTTGGTCATTTAGTAATTAAAAGAATTAAAAAGGGAAAATAAAGCCAAAATTGGTCCCTCTTCTTCATGGAGGCCGAATATAGCATGGGGGAAGCCATGGTTAGGGTTTCCAAGCTTTCCAAGCTCAATAGTAAGTCCGTTCTAGCCTCGTTTTTAATGTTCTTTACGTTTTTGGAGTCCCGATAACTTAATTTAGCTTATTCTAGCAATAATTCATGCTATGGTTCATATTTGTAAAAATACCCATAGGTTAAATGTGTTTACTTTGATGTTTTATGGTAGAATATGAAGCTTGAAATTATCTTAAACAACTTTTGCTAAGCGATTTTAAGTGAAAACGAGTAAAACGACATAATCGGTAAAAATACCTAATGTTCATAAGTACATCATAAAGTGGGAATTTGATGTTGCCATAGAAGGGAAAAATGTTCAACGTGTCATAAAACATAAGAAAAATGGATAACTTTTAATTTCCGAGCATAGGGGAAAAATCGTAACTCTGCAAAGGTTTAGGGACAAAATTTTTCCAAAGTTTGAGTTAGGGAATGTTTTGAATATTACATTAATTAAATAAGTTAAATATGATGTTTTAGATCCCGAAAAGTGAGATTTGGACCTAGAACGGGAGAAAAATCGAAAATCAAAAAAGTTGGCAAAATGGTCGTTTTGGTATCGAGGTAAGTTCATATGTTTAATAAGCATTTAATTATGCATATTTGAATGATAAATTGATATTTTGGCCATAAATACTTTAGTATTGAGTTTCAGATATAATGATTAATGTTCGATAATAATTTGATATTGGAAAGAGAACTTGTATAATTTATATGTAAGACCATATTTTGTATTATGGCTGTGTGATAACAAGAAAGTATTGACTAGCATAGTTTGATGAGAATAAGTTAAGTTGATGATATGATGAGATTGAGAATGTAAGTATGTAAGTTGAGTAGCATTTTATTATTATGCAATTATTGTTATTAGTATTGTTATTATTGAGTTATGCAACTAACTTTGAGAATTTGAGCAAGTATGTTTCAGCTATGACTTGACAAGGCATTGATATCTCAAAGTCCCTGGTTGTACTAAGGAAGAATTGATGGAAAAGTCTATGTTCATAACATGGCATTTAAGGAGGAATTGACGGTTAAGGATACCCTGTAAGACCATGTCAAGACATGGCATCAGTATTGATTAAGGACTCCATGTAAGACCACACCAAGATGTGGCATTGGCACTAAGATAAGGATACCATGTAAGACCATGTTTGGAACATGGCATTTGGTAAGACAAGGATATCATGTAAGACCATGTTTGGAACATGGCATTTGGTAAGATAAGGATATTATGTAAGACCATGCCAAGGCATGGCATTGATAAGTTCTATAAGGCAAGGGAATCATGTAAGACCATGTCAAGACATGGCATGGATGAGTTACTATAAGGCAAAGGTCCCATGTAAGACCATGCCAAGGCAAGTCATTGGTGAGTTCATAAGACAAGGATACCACGTAAGACCATGTCAAGACATGGCAATGGTAAGTTCAAAAAAGAAAAGGTTCCCTAGTAGTCCAAAGAGTAAGTCAAAGAAACGACAAGGTGAGAACATGAAGAAAGAGTACAAGTATGCATTTAAGGCTTATTTAATAATGAAATTGTAAGTAATTGAGATTATCAAGTATTAAGTAAGTGATGAGTTTTTAGTTATGCTTGTGACACTTTATGACATGATTGGCAATATGCCTATATTATGAAAGAGTACTCATGTGTTAAGTGAGATGTTGTAGGTATGTAAGCAAGCTTTTAAATAAGGTGCCTTTTGTATTCTGAGCCTTTGGTAAGGTAATTACCAATGAGTAAGATGGGTATTTAAGCAAATTATGGCAGCATAGTAGTAAGCTAAATTGATTGCTAATGCTTATTATTTTACATGTGAACTTACTAAGCTTTATAAGCTTACTTCTTTCACTTTCCCATGTTTCAGAGTACTTAAAAGCAAGCTCGGGTTGGAGGTCATCGGAGATCACTTTACACTATCGACTATCAAGTTACCAAATGGGTATCTTCGTTTACAAACGTTCTAGTTTATGGCATGTATAGGGATTTAGACATTTTGTGTGTATGTCCTTATGATATGGATAAATAATGGCATGTAAATATTTGATAATGATTAGCTATTGAAATGGCTAATGAAGAACATGTTTCGGTGTTATGTATGCCTAAATGGTAGTTAATACAAAGAAATTATTAAAAAGTGAAATTAACATTAAAACAGTATTGAACAAAAGCAGTGACATGATCTTGAAAAATCACCAAGAATATTAGAAATAGAATTAGGCGATGAATGAGATATAGAGTTAAATCTTATTGAGTCTATTTTCATATGAAAGAAACAAAGTAAGCAAAAGAAGTGTATATTAAGAGATATTTGAATTTTAGTAAGACAGGGTCAAAGCGATTTCTGAATCCCCTATTCTGAATTTATAAATTCACTAAAAATTGTATAAAAAGAATTATGATTTATAGTTTATATTTCTAGATTCCTTAGTGAATCTACTTTCAAGATAAACAAACGGCATGGTTAATTGAATTCTGTACAGGGATAAAATTGATTCATAGTGAGGAGAGGTCAGAGAGTTGAATAGTGCAATAGGGGAAACTTTAACTAATAAACTGTACTAATTAACTAGACCAAAAATTCTAGAAAAAAATTAGTAAGAAGATATATGAGTCTCGTTTTAGGAAAAATTCACGAATTTAAATTTTGAGTTTTGTGACCCGAGTTATGATTTATTTAGTGACTATGATGCAAGTGGGCAGTTTTATAAGGAATAATGAAATAAATTGTTTTGATTTGTCTAAGTATTCGAAAAATTTTTAATGTTCCCGATTTGGCACCGAACCATTTCAATTGCATGTTTTAGGGTTCGAGTGCCCTTTTTAGGGACATACTGAATGAATGTAAATAAATTAATTTTAAAAGAAAATTTTATGCCCCGAATTAGTAAGTTAAGTTAGGTAACGCCTCGTGCTCGACTCGGGCGACGGTCTCAGGTAAGGGGTGTTAGATTTATTGGTATTAGAGCAAAGGTTTAGTCGATTCTCAGAATATTCAGTGTGAGTAAGCGTCTAGCTATACTTTCAATTGAAGCCTTCATACGATTCCCCATATATAGGAAATCTTTAGTTGGGTTTGTGGTCTGGATTGATAGGTATCCTTGAATCATGTTGGATACATGAGTAGTAGAACCATAATCTAACCACTAAGTATTATTATTAACTTCAATTAAGTTTAATTCGAAACATACAAAAACATAAAATTTACCTTTCTTTTCGAACCAAACTTTATGTTTTGGCAAATCTTTTTGATAGTGTCCTTTCTTACAAAAGTGACAATTATCTGCCATTTGTTCCTTTTTATCGCCATTAGAAACATTGAAAGGAAAGTTTTTCTTCTTCTTAAACTGATTGGTTGTTCTTTAAGTCTTTTGCCAGCTCCTTTATCCATAAGGTTGACGGAATTACTTATTTGACTCTTTAACCTTGCTTTCTCCTAATTGAGCTTACTAGTCAATTCATTCACATCCTACTTATATTTAATAATGTTACAATTAATTTGAAATGGCTTATAATTCGGAGGTAATGAGTTCAATATGAACCATACTAAAAAAGAGTCATCCATGTCATCCCTAGGGTTTTTAACCTTACTACAATATTAGTCATCACGATGATATGTTCTTGCATTCCCCTCGATCTATCATACTTCATGGTCATGAGTTGTGCCATTAAAGTACCAACTAGTGACTTATCCGTAGAACAAAACGTTCTTCCACAAACATAAGATATTCTTTCGCACTTTCAGTTTGTGGAATTGTAGTTTTGATATTGTTAGCAATAGTCATTCACAAAAATATAAGGCTCAATTTGTTTGATCATTCTCATTGTTTATGGTATAACATATCTTCCTCGCTGTTTGAATTAATAATAACAACAAGTCTATCTTCTAATAGTGCCAAGTCAAGATCCAAGACACCTAAATGGAACTGGACTTGTTCACTCCATTCAAAGAAGTTTAACTCATTAAATAAGGAAACAAATGTAACTTGCAAATGAAGAGAAATAGTTGCAAAATAATGCATAAAAGGAAAACAATACATAAATGCTCAAATATTGAATTCAAATTGCAAATAATCCAAGTATATCCCAATTTTCTTTTGGGTAGATACTAAAATATACCATCAATAAATGTTAATAATCTTTATGGACAAATAAATAATTTTCATCAAATATACACGTTGTATTTGGACATTCAAATATACATATCTAACAAAAATATTAATTTATCACCATAATTTTCACTATTCATAGAATAAATAATTTCCCTTTAGGCAAATTCCAAAGTTCTAATAAGTAGTGAAAGTCAATTATCCATTTTCCATCATAGGCATTTAATTAATTGCATGAATATTGATATTTTTATATACATGATTTAATTGACATCTATGAAAACTTTCAAAATTTGACCACTTGGATAACTTAATATACATCTGTAAACTCCAAAATGTAGATATTTCAGCACTCTTTTATTTATAAATTATGCTAATTCCAAGTAAAAATATAACACTTTTTGTGGTTTTATACTTAATTTCATAATATTTTGTTATTTCCATAGGAATGTGTTAAGTTTACGAATTTTATGCTAAATACATATTATTTTGTTATTTTTGTTGCTTAATTGGGTTAAGGAAAATGACGGTAGAATTTTGGTTGTATTTAGGTCTTAGATTGGTACATGTTGAAAGAATGATAAATGCAATCACATGAATTTCAATTGGTGATAATCCAGAATTAATTCCAAAAAGGCCCAATATTACCTAAATAAGAAGCCCAAAACCAAATTGATTTACTCAAATTTATCAGAAAATAAGTTGGCAAAATTCACTGCTAAAATTAGCAGTCCTAACCAACCTTTCAAACTCCCAAATATAGCATATATGACCCAATATTGCACCAAATGAAATCAGCATGAAAACTTCCTTAAAAAAAGGCCTTCAACCATCCATCTACTGCTAAAAATAGCAGCTAAAAACCATTGCATTTGGACCACATATTGGTCGGCCACACAAGGAGATAGTAAAGCTAACGTCCTTGCTAAAAATAGTGAGGAAGACTGAACGAGAACCAAAGGAAGAGGGAATCAAGGAAACTTTCTTGTTAAATTTAGTAAGGAAGACTTAGTCTTCCACCATACAAGGGACGACATAAAGCATGGAGGTTATGGAAGATTTGTTTGCTATTTTTGGCATGGGCACATAAGCTATAAAAGGAGACTTCCATTCATTATTTAATTAGTGTTGATTAAATTAACATGTTCTCGCAAATAATTTTGAGTAGTGTTGATTTAATTGACATGTTCACGTTGCCGTTTTAGCTAAGATTCTGACTTTCATTAATTATGCTTGTTTAGATATGTAAATTCGTTTTCAACAAGAAATTAGAAATTTGAGTTTTAATTAATAAAATTTATAAAAAATGATTGAAAAGAAAAAGAAAACAATAATTCTCACTTCAACAATCCAACTTTTCCTATTACCATTTTAAATTTTAAAGTCAAATTCGGTCTCTTTTTATTTTCCTAATAAATTCAGATCCACGACTTTAGAAATATTTAATTTGTGACATCAAATTCTTGCACTAATACGGATTAACCCCGCAACCTACAGCTTGGCTCCATCATTGCAGCAATACCAACCAAATGTAATGGATTGAAATTTACACAAAAACGATTATTTATTATGGGAACAACACATTGTCACCTATACAAATCACTGCACTACAAATTAAGTTCCTTGGTAGGTTTCCAATGGAAGGAAGCAGTGGGAGACTAGCTTCCTTAGTACGTTTCCAACTAGAGGTGAGCAAAATTCGATTCGACTCAAAAAAATCGAAAAAAAATTTAAATTTCTAGTTAAACGAATCGAGTTATTCGAGTCAACTCGAATTTTTTTTTCAAATTTCGAGTTCGAATCGAGTTGAGTTTTCGAATTCGAATAACTCAAATAATTCGAATAATTCGAATATTAAACATAGTATTTTATATTTTTACCCCAAACTCCCAAACCTTTTTACTTTTCCCTCAAAACTTTTACTCCTTCCTACTTTCCCCCCAAAACTTTTACTCCCCTTCTATCCCAACCCCTCAATCTACCCAAAATCCATTTCCCACCAAAATTTTACTCTCCCATTTACTTTTTCCTCAAAATTTTTCTCCCAAAAACTCTCAAAATTTTTTATTTTCCCCCATAATTTTTACTCTCTCCCACTTCCCCCCTAAAACTTTTACTTTCTTCCAATCTCACCTCCGATCTTCCCCAAATCCATCCCCCCCCAATTTTTTTTATATTTTCCCTCCAAAATTTTACTCCCCCCTATTTACTTTCCCTCAAACTTTTATCCCCCAAAACTTTTTATTTTCCCCCTAAATTTTTACTTCTCACCTTTTACTCTCAAATAAAAAATCAAAATTATTCAAAAAAAATACTAAACATAAATAGTAATAATTTTATTTATTTCTACTATTTATATTATTAAATTAAATTTCACATTTTATATTGTTTATATTATTAAATTGTTTAGTCATATTGAATATTTATATCAAAATTAAATTATTAATTATGCCATTAAATATTCATGTTAAAATTTTATATTGGTATTCACATTTTATCTTTAAAATAACTTTTATTAAAAAATTATATTTTTACATTTAATATATTTTTTAATTCCAAAATACATAGTGACAAGAATCTAAAGATAATTGAAAAAACTAAGCAAGCAAATAAGTTAACCCGTATATAAAAGATTAATAAATAAATTATGAGGTGATGAAAGTTAATAAAAATTTTGATTAAAGTGGATAAATTTTATTACGATGGGTGACAGTGGTTACAAGGACCCAAAATTATTTTTTAAAATTTAACTCGAACAAATAAATTCGATTCGATTCGATTCAAATTCCATCTCACTCGACTCGATTCGAGAAAATTTCAAATCAAATTAGGATGATAAAATATGATTTGTCAACTCGATTAACTCGAAATTTTTTCATTCGATTCGATTTGATTCGATCGAACGCTCACCCCTATTTCCAACGAAAGACAAGACTTGTTTATTTTTTATTTTTTATATACCATACTTGTAAACCCTAACTCTAGAGTTTAAAATTTTATTTGATAATGTATCAAATATTTTTTCTTAAGAGTAAGTTTTTAATCGGATAGAATGAAAAATTTTTGAGTTAACGAGTCATATTTTATCATTCTAACTCGATTTGAATTTTTTTCAAATTGAATAAAATTATTCGAGTTAACTTAAAAAATTAAACATGTCAAATTAAAATTTTATTATAGTATAACTTATTAAAATAATCTGTGAGGCAACTAAGGCTATCTAGATGAGACCTATGGGAAGATCTAACTCGGCATTGATAAGGAGAGTTCTCCAATTGCTGTCACAGTTTGAGCATTGGAGTATTTCACATATTCCTAGAGAAGACAATCAAGAGATCGATAACCTGATTAAACTGGCACATGAGGGAAACAACGGATTGCGAATTTTTGAAGTGTCCCTATTTAGGGGATTCAACTAGATTATGTAATTTGTGCTTATTTTCTTTTCTGTCACCAAAAAAAATAATCAACTTTGTAGGTTAGTTAGCCTTTAATTTAGCAATTTTATAATAAAATTTTTTATTAAATTCCGCCAGTTAACTAGATTATAGGAAACACCAACCTCTTAACATATAACTACTGCAAATAAGAATACTGTGAAATTGAAATCAATAACAACATTGAAATCATCAAATTGTTCAACATTGAATCTGTGAGGCAGCTAAGGTTATCTAAACGAGACTTATGGAAGGATCTAACTCGGCATTGATAAGGAGAATTCCCCGATTGCTATCACAGTTTAAGTATTGGAGCATTTCATATATTCTTAGAGAAGATAATCAAGAGACCGATAGCCTGATTAAACTAGCACATGGAAAAAGCCATGAATTGCAAATTTTTGAAGTGTCCCTATTTGGAGGATTGAACTAGATTATGTAATCTGTACTTCTTTTCTTTTTATCAACTTTATATGTAAGTTAGCCTTTAATTTAGCAATTTTATAATAATTTTTATTAAATTCCGCGACCTAACCACATTATAGGAAACACCAACCTATTAACTTACAACTACTGGAAATAAGAATAGTGAGAAATTGAAATCAATAACATTGAAATCATCAAATTGTTCAACGATGCAGAAAACAAAGTCCCAAATCACATCCAGCTCTTAGAGAAAAATATACACATGACACAATGTGAACATAAAAAGAGTTACAAACACCACACAAATATACAAATACATATTGCAAGCTCATAGAATAATGCAGCATAAAGGTGTGCTTCTAGGCAATTGTAATGGAAGCATGGTAAGGACTCGGAACTAGGACAAGATCATTTTCCCTCTTCATAGATACACCGAACTTCTCAGTCATGTCCAAATCTTCTTGCTTCATTCCTCCCGGCAATTTCCAATCAAAATGGAACAACAGTTGGGCAAGTGGCAGCTCTACATTTGGCTGTGCGAATAATATGCCTGGACATATCCTCCTTCCTGCCCCAAATGGGATGAACTCGAAATTTGTCCCCATGAAATCTACTGAACTGTTTACAAACCTTTCAGGCTCAAACTTTTCAGGCTCAACCCAATAATTCGGATCTCTCCCGATTGCCCATGCATTCACAATGACTCTGGTCTTTGCAGGTATTTCAAATCCATTAACCACACAATTCTTGCTACTTTCTCTTGGAATCAATAAAGGTACAACAGGGTGCAGTCTTAAGGTTTCTTTTATAACACACTTGAGATATTTAAGTTGATGAACGCCTGTTTCATCCACATTTCCTTTGCCTTCAAACACTTGCCTTACCTCTGCTTGTGCTTTTGTCATAACTCTTGGGTTTTTAATCATTTCCGACATTGCCCATTCTACGGCTGTTGCTGATGTCTCACTTCCGGCACTGAAAACGTCTTAAAACAATGTAATAAATAACATTATGGCCATTAACATTTGTGAACAACTACCAAATTCCAAGTCAATGTGGTTAAAGGAAATCGACTTACAAAGAGGATAGCTTTGATGTTGTTGTCAGTTAAGGGAAATTCGCCATCCTCCTGAAGCCTTAAAAGAAGATCAACCAAATCTTCCCGGTATTCATCTTCACTTCTGCCTTTTGCTCTACTTTCTTTGTGATCATTAACTATGTTCCCAACTATCCTGTCAGTTTCTCCATGAATCTTTTCAACTCTATGCTTTAGACCAGAAACAACATCCAAGAATTTAAGTGAAGGAAAAAATTCGGAAACAAAAAAACCCGAGTTCACCTTGCTTTCCTCAGCAACAACTGATATGAAAGCTTCTTGGTCTTTGCATTTCTTGCCAAAGGCTGCCCTCGCTGTTATTGCATAACTCATTGAAAAAACTTTCTCGGTCAGATTCACAGCCAACCCTTCATTTGATTTTATGGTTTCGACAAGATTCAACACTTCCTCTTCTCTTATGGATCGGAAGGAAGCGACCCGAGCTGCACTCAGAAGCTCCGATGTGCAAATTTTCCTCAGATTTCTCCAATAGGTTCCATATGGTGCAAAGACAATATCAGTGCACTCATAAGTTGTTATCTTGGCCACAACGAGAAAAGGCCTATTAGCAAAGACGATATCATGTGTTTTCATAATCTCTTTAGCCATTTCTGGAGAAGAAACGACCACGGTGGAAACTTGACCGAGTTGCAGATGCATGAAGTCACCATGTTTCGTAGCCAAGTCACGTAAGGTGCGATGGGGTAGACCAGAAGCGGCGAGCTGGTGCAGATTTCCTATCAATGGTAATTTCCATGGCCCTGGAATCAACTTTTGAGTTAAATTCTTAGCTTTTGATTTCCTTACACTTGTGATTACCATAAACAAAACCAGGAGGAAGCTGATGAGGAGCTGGAATAAGGATATCTGGAACTCCATTATAGGTAACAGCTTAAAGAAGCCGAGTTTCCAAAGAAAGAAACTGAAAGAAGTGATTTTTCTTTTCTTTTCTTAATGAACCTAAACTTTAATAACTTTGCTCGGCTACTAATACAATTAAATAATTATTTATGAATAAGATAAGAATTAATAGCGGGATTTCACACTAAACCACCGACAACAATAACTGCTCTCTCACCTTTTTTGTTCAAATTTTTAATTTTTTTTTAAAATTTTAAATTTAATTATAACTTCACTCTCAACTTTTAACCGCTATTCTCGTAACCTAAATTTCTTTGAGTATGAACTTGAATAAATCGAATCAAACACATAACTAAAAACAATTTAATCACTTTAAGTCAAATAGAAATTGATAGAAATTGTTATTGGCAAAAAATAAAATTTATTCTTAAAAAATAAATTCTCTTTTTTTTTTACAGAATAATAATATATGAAACTTATGTTAAAAGTGGGTAAATAGCTCTACTAGTTAGAATAACACAAATAATATTTATATATATTTCTAAGATTTTTAAGTCTCTTTTGTAGTATTTATTAAACTTTTAACTCTGCATTTTATAATTTAATCCAATCTAATATTTATTTTTTATTTATCAAAATAAATATAATTTATTTAATTTATTCAATTAATCAAATTAATTTTCAATAGTCTAATTTTAATTTTATTAAACTCGTGACAACTTTACCATGGGTTGCACTACCTTCACACGCTCACAATGTTGTATTTATTTCCTTTTGCATTTCATAAAATGGACAATTTTCAATTTTAGTCCCTTTGTTATAGTTAAATTTAAAATTTAATCTTTATATTTTAATTCTAAGTTGCTCTCTATATTTTTATAATATCATTAATTAGTTTAAATAGTTAATATCGTTAACTTTTCAATTAAATTATTATATTGTTATAAATAATTTAAAAGTGGATTTCTAAATTCAAAAAGTAGAGGGATTAAACTCTTGAAAATAAAAAGTAGGAGGATTAAATTTTAAAACATGAAGTATAGAAACTTAGAGTCATAATTGTTTGAACAGGATCAGACTGGCTGAAATATTAGTTCGAAGAAGACATCAGACCAATTTACCTATAAATTGATAGAATAAAAATCTATTGAATCAATTATTTTTAATGATTTAATTAATTAAACTATAAAACCAGTAACGTGATCGATTATCGATCAGATTATAAAACTCAAAGCGTAAAACAACCATAGTAGTGAATAATAATAAGACGAGCATTTGCATGATTTCAAGTTATGAGCAAACTTATTATTAAATCATTTGCTGCACTGGACAACCACGCTTGATGGCATCATCGCATTATCTTATACATTTTTTGATGTTTTCAAGAGTATCCAATCTTAAACTCACTCCTTTTCTCTGGCAGTACATTAATTTCAGATCTTGGCAGACACTGAATTATATATTTATATACATATTATATTTTTATTGAAGTTCATCTAAAGTCAGAAAATATAATTTTTTTATTTTAATAGTTTATAATTTTATAATTTTTAAAAAATAAAAATTATTTTAGGGTTAAAAAAATCTACTATTACTAATTTAAAATTTTATAAATTATAAAGGAATTTAAACAGAAAATTTTTCATTATTCAGATGACATTAATATTTCCCTCTTTTCTGTTTTCTCCTAATAACCTGTTTTCTCAACAAATAAAATTTTATTAATAAAGGTGCAAAGCACCAAAGAAAAGTACAAAACTCCAAAAATTAATAACAGAATCAACCACTAAATAAAGGAACATGATTACAGAAAAGGAATACAATAAAATAAAACCTAAGGAAAGACGCTCTGGGTGCCTTGGATCCCTCAGTCTCTCACTTGTAGTCCTACTCAAATCATAATCTCTTTAGAATCTTCATGAAACAACTCAACTTCATATTTTTAATAATTTTTAATACAACTCTTTCGCTTTTTGCCTCTATTGAATTCCGCAATAGAGCTTGAGCTTAAATGTAATTGGTTGAGTAAAAAAGTGAAAAAATGAAAGGATATATTGATTTGAACTCTTTTTACATCATGAGTATTTATACATACCATTTTAAATATAATTAACTCAAACTAACTAACACAATTGCCTATGCTGAGTCATTCACTAACATTCACTTATCAGGAATCTCCTTTACTCGCAATTGGTCTCATTTTGTTGAGTTCAAAATTGATATTTGTAAGCAAAAAATTAGCAGTTTTAAGATTAGTTTCAACTGTTTTAAGAATTGGAAAAGAACAAGGCAAAAAAAACGATCAACATGGAATGTGTTTATACAGTTTGTTTTCCCCATATCTACAGGGACTTGCCCAAAGAGAATATTCACTGTGTTAGCACATTATACAACAAATGATTTCAACCTCTAACACACACCAGATTAGACTTTTCTTTTTTGTACTTAAGATCCAAACAACTCTCCTCTAAGTTTTCCCCCTGAAAAATGATGTTAATCAAATCACATGATTATTCACTCAAAATGTACTCAAAAGAAACGTTCCTCAATAAACAAAATAAAGTGCTCTTAATTTAGTGTATAACTTATACAAGTCTCCACAATATATAAGTAATTTAGATATGCTAGTATACCATATCAATTACAATCAATCTCCCCTTGAAACTAGCATGATAATATGCGTAAGTAATACCTTCAAAATGGCTCAAGATAAGTCTTGAATCTTTAGTATATACTTTCAAGTTCTACCTAATTCGATCCAATCCATCAAACTTGAGAAGTTGATTCCTTTTATCCAAAATATGTTGCTATTTGTAATTTAAATATTAAGGATGTACTAATTGACATCCAAAGTATCAACAAGAGTCATAGTGTTAAAATTTGTTAATTTAAAGATGGTTTTATAAGTTAATACTTTTATTTAGCAATTTATTATATATTTTGACTTTATATTTCAGTACTCAATTCTGATCTACAATTCTTTTGTTCAATTCCACGACTTAACCACGTTAAAGGCAAAAAAGGAGAAATAAATTATAGGGTGGTAATGGAGAGGAGGAAAGACCAACCGATTAACATAGAACTGTTGAAAACACGAATTAAGTCAATCAAGGAAATTAACCCCCTGTATGTATTGAAATGAATAACAACATTGAATTGGTAGAAATCATCAAATTCTTTTTGTTGTTCAATGATCTGGAAAATGAACTCCCTTCACTAACATTCACTAACAAAATAGCCGTTTGAAAAAAAAAATTGATTGTTGAAAAACTTATTGTCGGAACGAAAATGCATCCAAAAAGAGACATTTTTAGGTATTGGCCATTAAATGGCTGGCACTAGGTATTTTTTTCGTGTCTCAATGTAATTTTTTTTTACTTTGGTATACTGATGGTCGGCACCAGAGATGTTAAAAAAAAAATTTGGGTGTTGGCCATATAATGGCGGGCAACAAAGATGTTATTTTTTTTTTAGTGTTAGCCAGTATATGGCTGGCACTACTTAATTTTTTTTTTAAATTTACATCTCTGGTGCCGGCCATTACATAGGAAGCACCCCAAAAAAAAAATTTTACATCTCTAGTGCCGACCATTAAATAGCCAGCACCAATTTTTTTTTACATCTCTGGTGCCGACCATCAGTGTACCAAAGTAAAAAAAAATTGCATTGGGACACGAAAAAGGTACCTGGTGCCGACCATCTACTAGTCAGCTAGTGATGATTCACTTAACTAACTAAAATCACAACAAAGGCAAGCGCACCTATCGAATAGCATTATAGTTATGGTGAGTCGAGAATATCGTATCCACGATGACTAAAAGCACTAGTAATTACTATCTTTTTTATTATCTAGCCGATAAATTGAAGGAATTGTTTTTAATCTAAAATTATCTAAACTAATTATTAAGACGCAATAGAGAATTAAGTAAGAAAATATTCAAATGAACCAATGAGAGAGACAATACACAGGAAAGAATCGACCTAGACTTCACCTATTATTCTGAATCTGAATTGAACGATTTATTCACTTGCCTTGATCCATAGAAATCCCTAAATTATATTGATGTCTTTTTCCCAACTCATAATTTTCATCGATAATGTTTTATCATAATTCACAAATAATCACACATTGATAATTCAACTAAAAGAGCACTAAAGACACAAGCAATCTAAGTCGAACAATTCTAAAGCATGAAAACATAGGTATTTCCCCTTATCTAAGTAATTACCTTTAATTCAAAATCGAGAAGAATTGATATCCTCACTAGAGATTCACTCAAATCACTCAAAGTGTTTAAGGTTTAAAAATTAAGCACTTAAAACACTTAAAAGTCAAATATGAAAAGTCATTACTATAGGCTTGCATGAAAATCAAATCTCCACCATTATAAAATGAGATGATGATAATACTCTAGAATGACATATTTTTATGTATTAATTATATGATTATTTTCAGTATGATCCTACTAATTTGAGCTATTTATGGTTTTTTATCTTATAGTGACTAAATTGAAGACAAAAGGAAATTTAAGGGCAAAAAGTGTGAATTTAAAGTTAAGTTGGGCCAGTATATGAAGTAAGAGAGAAGTGGTACCGAAAATGCAAAGTGTGAAAGATTTTGGGAGCAAAAATACAAAAGAAGAGATTTTATAGCACAAGACTCCATTTTAATTCTAATTACATTAGGATAATTATTAAGGATTATTATTTAGATTTAATTTTAGCTTTTATCTTTATTTATCTTTTTCTATCTTTAATTATCTTATTTATCTGTATTTATCTTTTAGAATTTAATTAGGAATAGACTAGGTTTCCTAGTACTATAAATAGGGGATGGAATGACACAAATTTGACTCATCTTTTTCTGTAAACACTCCCTCTCCCAAAAAGTTTAGCCTTATTTCCCTTAATATTATTCAATAAAAATTCTATTTCCATTACATTTATTTCTTTTTCCCCAAAAATCATGAGCCACTAAACTTATCTAGCCAAAGGTTGTAGAAATTCCCCAAAAGGGTTTATGAGGCTTAGAATTCGCGCTTAGCCTTCTCAATGAGTATTCATCGTTTCTCCGCATTACAGGGCTGACGCTTCCGTCCATGTCCCTTAAAAGGTGATCTTTTCAACTTGTGGAAGGAACGGCCGCTTTGTATGTTTTGGAAAGGTTGCACAGTCGGTTCGTTAGCTTATTGCGTCTAGGGTTGGAGAGCCCAAGAGACAAAATGGCATGGCATTCGCCATTGATAAATGATAATCTAGCATAAGATGGTCCCACAGAAGTGATTGTTAGCTAAAGTCAAGTTCCTCTAAATCGTAAGTCTAAATTCTTGGAGCTGGTGGTTGTAGGCATCCTCTTCCATTATAACTGGCTTATTTTGTTTGAGAAGGATCACCTAAAAGTAGAATATTGAACCTAAGGTGGATCGAGACAACCGGAGGCTGGAATCTCTCTATAAGAAACTTTTTCTTAACTTATTCATCTTTACTATTTTAATTCTAATTTTTGCACTTTCAATTAAATCCAAACTTTTAATTTTGTTTTTTATTTTTTCCAGGTACGCAGGTTCTCTTGGGCACGAATTTGCCCAAGATTTCGAGGAAGAAGCAATTGTGCAAATCCAGTCCCTGAGGATTTGACCCTACTTCGCTTATACTATTATTTTTATTATTTTTATAGGGATAGGATATTTTTGGTGCTCTCTACATCCGCATCAAATTTTGGCACCGTTGCTAGGGACTGGTAACGTACTAATCTTATTTCTTTGTTTCTTATGACCAAATCTGCTCCAGGTACTCTTGCATTTGACTCAGAAATAAAGAAAACTGTGAGAGTCAATCGCAAGGAAACAAAGTTACGAAAAAAAATAGTCAAGAGTGGTTGGGACTCAGAGCAACCCACCACCAGAAATCGAAGTCGGCGACGAAATTGAGTCTAGGGTTAACGAAAACCTTACTCAAACACTTGAAAGTAAAAAAGTAGAAGTCGATTCACTAGAGGAATTGTTTAATGCTAGGGTTAATGAAAACCCGAATCTAGCACATCAACTAATGGCTTAAATGATTCGGTAATTGGCCAAAGCTTCGGCAGAATAACGGCCATTGTGCATTACTTATCCTACTATGGATATTGATTTTGAATTGAAGTCAGGTTTAATCCAGCTACTGCAAACTTTTCGTGGGTTGTAAAACGAAAATCCCCACAAACATCTGAAAGAGTTTCATATGGTTTGTCTTAGTATGAAACCTCAGGGGGTAACTGAGGATCAAATCAAATTGTGTGCTTTTCCTTTTTCCTTAGTAGATTCTGTTAGGGAATGGTTATTTTATTTACCCATTGGATCTATTACAACTTGGGCTAATCTTTCTAGTTTGTTCCTCAACAGGTTTTTTCTAGTATCACGTGCAGTTGAGTTAACAAGAGAGATCGTTGAAATAAGGCAAAAAGAATCAAAATCTCTTTACGACTATTGGGAGCGATTTAAGAAGTTGTGTACAAGTTGCCCACAACACGGTATAATAAAACAATCTCTTCTCCAATATTTTTGTGAAGGCTTGAAACCCATAGAGATGAACATGGTGGACGCCGCTAGTGAAGGAACATTGGTCAACATGACTCCCCAACAAGCAAGGGTCTTGATATCCACGATGTAACACCCCTAACCCGTATTCACTGCCAGAACAGGGTTTCGAAGCATTACTACCATTTACAGATCACTAAAAAAATTTTAAATACTTACCGATTCAATGCATCATATAAATAAATATATTACTATTCAATCAACAGTTTGACACTTGTATAAGCATCAAACAGCAACATTGTTAGTATACTTGCACATATCTCATATAAATTCAACATTGATATATCTATTTTCTCGACATATCGCACTTGAGTTTAATAATAGTCTCAACTTACATAATTTCCTTGTATCAACATCTCAAAGATAATCATATATGTACATGTCATGAAACATATCATGCTCTTATCGTTTCTTCATAAGCATATATCATTCATTTCATTATATCAATATTTCATGCTCCATCATTTCCATAGATTTTATGTATATTTATTCCGGTAATAGCTTATATCAAACTTAACATAAATTATATTCCATGTACTTATACTTATTTCGTTTATCTATCTTCATAATTATTTCATATAACCATTTGTCATCTGATACATATTACCTGAATATCAATTGTTCAACAGATGTTAGAGCGTCTCCCATCCACGGTCTTATTTATCTTTGACATGATGCCATAGTGTCTTTCAACTATGGTCTTACTCATTTTCTGTCATGTTGCCATGGTATCTTTCAACCATGGTCTTGTTCATTTCATATCACGTTGCTATGGTATCTTTCAACCATGGTCTTAGACATTTCATATCAGGTTGCCATGGTATCTTTCAACCATGGTCTTACACATTTCATATCAGATTGCCATAGTATCTTTCAACCATGGTCTTACACATTTCATATCAAATAGCACACTCCCGCGAACCTCATCCTTACAGTGGAATTACCAGTCCAGGCTAAATCCCCTGTAATATAAACTCATAGAGTACTGTCGGGATTACCAGTCCAGGCTAAATCCCCTACAACGACAATTACTCTAATGAGCTTGGATCTGAATTACCAGTCCAGGCTAAATTCAGACCCTAATTTGGATTACCCGTCTGGGCTAAATCCATTTTCCACATATTCTTCGGGAGGGCTATATCAGGATAGGACCACCCGTCCAGGCTAGATTCCTTTTATCGTCAATTCCTTTTCAGAGATCCATCGAAATTTCTTTTCATTCAACCGGGATTTCTTCCCCTTTTTATCAAATATATCAATGTTTCATAAATTTTCATACAATGAACTTTCAAATCATATTCACATCAATAACATACATTTCAAGCATTTAAGAATATAATTCAAGTTACATGAACTTAGCTAGCAAAATTGCAAAAATATCAAGATTCAAAGACATTTTGGTAATTTACCATTTTTCCAATTTTCACTCGGTCTTAAATTGACAGTTTCATTCAATTTATTAATTTAGATAATAAAACAATCCATTCCCTTCAATTTGGTCATTTTAACATTTTTACAAAATTGCCCCCTGAAGTTTTACTTTTATTCAATTTAGTCCTTAAGCCTAAAACATGAAAATTAGCCATTCTAGCTGAATATTAATATATATTTTCCTCATCCTTCTCTCCATTCCACATCCTTGATTTATGTAGCACACTTGTAAGTAACATTATCTATAATCTTTATTATTTACTTTTATGAATATTCAAGCTGTCCATCTGTGTCATAGTCACTAAATTATATATATCTGGAGCTATAAGACTCCAAATTAAGATCCGCTAATTTTCCATGAAACTAGACTCATATATATTCTTACCATAAAATTTTTAGAATTTTTGGTTTAGTCAATAAGTACATTTTATTCTTTAAAGTTACCCCTATTCTGCTGTCTGACAGTTGTGACCCTTCTTCACTAAAAATTAATTATCTCCTTGTACAGAATGCTAATGATGTTCATATTTGTTTCTATTGAAAATAGACTCATTCATGATTCTAAACATATAAATTTAAGCCCCTAATTATTTTTATCCAATTTTTTTATGATTTTACAAATTCAGAACAGGGGAACCCGAAATCATTCTGACCTTGTCTCACAAAATTCATCATATCTCATGATTTAGAATTCTATTGCTTACATAATTTATTCTATAAGAAACTAGACTTAATAAGCTTTAATTTCATATTTTATTTATCCTATAATTAGATTTCTACAATTTTTAATGATTTGCCAAAGTTAGACTACTGCTGCTGTCAAAAACTGTTTTAGTACAAGATATTAATTACCATGTTATAACATCCTTATTTTCTTTTTCTACACCATTTCTCATCACTTTCTCTTATTTTTTTCTTCACTAACATATCAAGAACATAGGACCTTATGTAAGAAAACTCTACTATAACATTATTTCCATGCTTTATCAATAATAACAAACTTAAAAACATATTGAAATCTTGATGTACTTATCTTTTCTTATTGACTTCAATCTTTAACTTGATTTTTTTCTCTCCTCCAGCTTCGATTTCTTGAATCCAACTTGATATTATTGCTCCCCATCATCTCCTTGCTATCTTTCTCTCTTGATGGCTATGGAAATTCTTTCAATTTTTAGGTGAAAATAATGAATTTTTGGTGGAAGGACTAAATTGTAAATAAAGAAAACTTCTTTTCTTCTTCTTATCTTACGTTAGTTTGCATGGGAAAGGAAATGTGTTGATAATTCTTCATCTTTGCTTCCTTTTATACTAAATAAATAATAATAATATAATAATAAACATTTCATAAAATATTAATAAAATAATATTTATCTAATTAATTAATTTAAAATATCATCAACATAATCATTACATTCTAGAATTCTCTCTCTTACTAATTGACCATTTTGCCCTTCATGATCTTTTAGAATTCCATCCTTGAGTCATCACTTAATTTGGTAAAATTGCGATTTAGTCCCTCATAATTTTTTTACCTATTCAATTTGGTCCTAATTCATCAATTTTTCTTGGTTTCTAGATCATTCCACCCTTAAAATATTTGCACCATTAGTCCTCCAACTTTTTTATATTTACACTTCAACCCCTTAAATTTTGAGTATTTACTCTTGTGCAACAAGACTTTTCTCATCTTTGCAATTTAGTCCTTTCTTGAATTAATATATCATAATATACTTCTCAATATTGACATCACTCAAAAATTCCCTTTTTGTCACTTTATTTCCTTATTTTACTATATCACGGATAATATTTTACTGTAAAAATTTTCGGGGTATTACATACGATGGCTACAAATACTCAGCAGTTCCGAGCCAATCCTAAACCCCCTAGAAGGGTTCACCAGCTAAGTAATTTAACCTTAGAAAATAAATTTGATAGACTTACTAATATTGTGAACTCTCTTGTTACAAAAAAAAAGTAAAACCAACCCTATTATGCGAAATATGTGCTACACCTGAACATACAACTAATGCATGTCCTAGTTTGTATGATGATATTATGGCTCATTTGGATGTTGTGAGAAATTTTTTTGGGTTACCATAGAGGCAATATGACCCTTACGCTAATACCTATAACCCAGGATAGAAGGACCATCCCAACTTGAGTTATAGGGCCAATCCACAGTATAACCAGCCATATCAAAATTAGGTTCCACAACAGCCATGAGACTTAGGTAATTTTCTAGAAACTTTTTTCAATAAATTAGCAGCTAATATGCTTGATTTTCAACAAAAAACTGAAGCATTTATTAGTGAATTAACCATATCAATTGAGAAAATGAGTTCTCAAGGGAAGCTGCCATCATAAATAGAACTGAACCCAAGACAAAACGTGAATGCAGTGACGCTGCAAAGTGGAAAAGTACTGGAACCAATTCCTGGCAGAAATCTTGGCTAAGAAATCGCCCAAGAAAAGCCCAAAAATGACGAACAGGTTCAAACGAAACCACCATTGCCTAAAATTCAACCTCCATTTCCAAGATGATTAATCCAATGTTGAAAAGGTAAAGAGGACAATTTCGCGATACGCCAAGTTCCTTAAAGAACTCTGCACCAACAAGCGAAAATTAACTGGTAATGAAAGGGTAAGTGTAGGTGAGAATGTATCTACAGTGTTACAGCGAAAAATACCAGCGAAATGCAAAGATTGGGGCATGTTTGCAATACCATGCAAAATAGGCCATTTAGGAATTAAGAAGGCTATATGTAATTTAGGGCCCACTATAAATGTAATGCCTTTTTCTATTTATGAATCACTTAACGCGAGTTTTTTGACAAAAACAGGGGTTATCATTCGGTTAGCAGACAGGGCTATTGTGCACCTAGAAGGAGTCCCCGATAACGTTTTGGTGAAAGTTAACAAACTTATTTTCCCTACAGATTTTTATGTGATAAAAATGGAGGAGGACAACACTCCTGAATCTTTGGACCTCTTGCTGGGCTGACCTTTCCTTAATACCGCCAGCACTAAGATTGACGTTCGAAGCAGAACTCTCACAGTAGAATTTGATAGGGAGATCGTAAAGTTTAATGTTTACAATGCTATTAGCCATCCATGCGAAATCTTGAACATAAACCATGTCGACATAATTGACTCATTAGTAGACGAGACTTTTGAGTCGATTTATGAAGATAAATTTGAATTTATTTTTTATGATTATGAATCTGCCATTGAATTATTGTCTCCATCGAATATTAAATTTTTCCCTTCTGTTGTGCAGGCTCCAAATTTGGAATTGAAACCGCTTCCCGAGCATCTTAAGTATGCATTTTTAGGGAAAGGTAATACCCTACCAACCATAGTTTCAAATAGCCTCTCAAAGCTCGAGGAAGAAAGTTTGATTCAGGCACTAAAAAAATCATAATGAGGCGATTGGCTGGACTATTGCTGACTTAAAAGGGATAAGCCCTTTGACATGCACACATAAGATTTATTTGGAGGCAAACACAAAAACCAAGGCAAGAGGTGTAAATACGGTTGAACCTGAATATGATGGAGGTGGTAAAAAAAAGATAATCAAGCTGTTGGATACTGACATAATTTACCCCATTTCTGATAGCAGATGGGTAAGTTCGGTACAAGTAGTGCCCAAGAAAATGACTGTGACAGTAAATAAAAATGCTGAGGGTGACTTGATACCAACCCGAGTGCAAAATGGGTGGCGTGCCTGCATCGATTACATGAAGTTGAATTCTTATACTAGAAAAGAGCATTTCCCTCTTCATTTTATAGATAAAATGCTTGAGCATTTAGCTGGTAAAACTCACTTTTATTGTCTTGATGGATACTCAGGTTTCTTCCAAATCCCAGTTGCACCAGAGGACCAATAAAAGGCCACTTTTACATGTCCATTTGGCGCATTTGCGTACAGAAGGATGCCATTTGGACTTTGCAACACACCAGCCACTTCCAGATATACATGATAAGTATTTTTTTGAAATTATCGAAGTTTTTATGGATGATTTTGTAGTATATGGAAATTGTTTTAATGAATGCCTTAAAAAATCTTACGATAATTTTAAATAGGTGTATAGAATTTAATCTTATCTTGAATTATGAAAAGTGTCAATTTATGGTAGACAAAGGTTTGATTCTAGGTCATATAGTTTCAGCTAAGGGAATTGAGGTCGATAAGGCCAAAACTGACATTATAAATTCTTTGCCATATCCCTCTACTGTAAGGGAGATACGTTCTTTCCTTGGCCATGCAGAATTTTACAGGCGATTTATAAAGAACTTCTCAAGAGTAGCTGAATCACTATGCGAGTTATTGCAGAAAGATAAGAAATTTAAGTTCGGCCCAAAATGCGAGGCTTTTGATACACTTAAGCAGAAGTTGGTTTTTGCTCCTATAGTTCAACCACCAGATTGGAGCTACCCCTTTGAAATTATGTACGATACAAGCGAACGTAATATGGGGGCTGTGTTAGGGCAAAAGATAGAAAAAGAGCCTCATGTCATTTGCTATACCTCAAAAACCCTAGATGCTGCACAGAGTAACTACACCACCACAAAAAAAGAACTCCTAGCTATTGTATTTGCTTTGGATAAATTTTAATCTTATTTATTGGGATCTAAAGTGATTATTTTTTCTGACCATGCAACTCTTAGGTACTTGTTCGCAAAGAAGGAAGTGAAACCAAGGCTTATTAGATGGATTTTACTGCTCCAAGAGTTTGACATCGAGATTCGAGATAAAAAAATACGAAAACTTGGTAGCTGACCACCTGAGTAGGTTAAAAATACTTGATGATGGCATTCCTAAAAGGACGAGTTCCTAATAAAACCCTATTTTCGACCGAGGCGCGTTTCCCATGGTATGCAAATATGGTAAATCTCCTAGCCACAGGATTATTACCATGAGGGTTAGCATGTTCCGTAAAGGACAAGCTTAGACGTGAAGCTTGATATTACATTTGGGATGACCCATACCTGTGGAAACACTTTTCAGATCAGATAATAAGACGATGTGTTCCAGAAACCTTGGTAACCTCTATCCTTACTTTTTGTCATACAGAAGCTTGTGGAGGTCACTTTGGCCCTAAATGGACTGCTCACAAGGTATTGGAGTGTAGGTTATATTGGCCCATAATTTTTTGAGACGCATATGATTTTTATAAGTCTTGCAATAAATGCTAACATACAGGTAACATCACTAAACGAAATCAAATGCCCCTATCCCTGATTTATTTATGTGAAATTTTTGATGTATAGGGCATCGATTTCATAAGCCCATTTATTTCTTCATTTAGAAACATATATATAATTCTTGCAGTAGACTATGTTTCTAAGTGGATAGAAGCAAAGCTTACTCGCAATGATAATGCTAAAACTATTGTGAAGTTTCTAAAATGAACATTTTTTTCTAGGTTTGGCACATCTCGAGCTTTGATCAGTGATCGTGGCACCCACTTTTGCAATAAAATCATGGCGATGCTTATGAAAAAATACGGAGTTCACCACTGTATAGCTACAGCCTACCATCCCCAAATGAATGGCCAAGCAGAAATCTCAAACAGAGAAATCAAGACTATTTTGGAGAACACAGTTCGGCCCAACCGGAAGGATTGGAGTCTTCAGCTAAATAACGCACTTTGGGCTTATCGGACAATGTATAAGGGACCAATTGGCATGACCCCGTATCGACTTGTTTTTTGCAAAGCTTGCCACCTTCCGGTAGAGTTGGAACATAAAGCTTATTGGGCTATTCGACAATGTAACATGGAGTTAGAACCCGCAGAGAAGGCAAAGAAATTAGACGTCCAAGAATTGGAGGAAATTCGTAATGACACCTACGAGAATGCTCGCATTTATAAAAACAAGACAAAGTTGTTCCATGATAAGAAAATATCTCAGAAGCATTTTTCGGTTGGATAAAAAGTGTTACTTTACAACTCCGTGTTAAAATTATTCCTAGGTAAACTTCGGTCTCAATGGCAAGGACCTTTTATTATGACCAAAGTATTTACACATGGTGTAGTTGAAATAGTGAGTGAAGAATCAGGAAAGCATTTCATAGTCAATGGCCAACGATTGAAGCAGTTTTATGAGAATTTTCAAGCCCACACGGTTGAAAAAATTCATCTGGGACCACCATAGAACCATTTACGGCGTCGAGCTAACAACGTTAAACAAGCGCTTGTTGGGAGGCAACCCAATTTTTATTTGTATTTTTATTTATTTTATTTTTCTTAATTTTTATTTTATTTTATTTTATTATTACTTTATTTTGTTTGGATGTTGATAAATTTCTCTTATTCTATCTAGGTAAACCGAAGCGAAAATAAGGAGGAAAAAGAGAAAAACAAAAAAAAAATTTGCATGAAAACTGGACACCCTCAGCTAGCAAATGACTAATCTTATTGCCGCTTTGCGCGAAAGACAGTAACCACATGGGGAGTTTTTCTGAACTTTTTTTCTTCCTTCCACCTATTTTTTTATTTTATTCCATATAAAGGACAATGTGTTTTAAATCGGGGGAGGCATTCCTCATTTTTTCTGTCATTGTATATGCTGTTGTTGCTACTGCTTTGTACTCGTTGCTGCCCATATTATTATTATTATTATTATTATTATTATTATTATTATTATTTAAGAATATTCTACCTCTTTTCATGTCAAAGAATTTGACCACGACTTGCCCACTATTTGATCTACATGCATGATTCTTGTCTACTGAGTTAGTTATGAATTTTCTTGTTTGATTTCATCTCCATTGTTTTATTTCTTTTAGGTTGAATAATTATAATTGATAGATTTAGCCCCACCTTGCTTATAGTAAAATAAATTAAGTTTAAATGTAAAGAGAACACTTAATAAAAATTGCATACTGAATTTTTGTTCATTACTGTTAGGTAGTTGCCAAAACTTATTTTTGACACTTAATTGTTTTCCCTCGTCCTCCAAATTAAATTTCTATTTCATTATAGCAAATTGTGATGCTTCCGTGGTTATGAGTACAGCTTAAAACGTGATTGACTGAGTAACCGGGGTTGGGTTGTCATCCTATTTCGTGTCAAAAGGTTGTGTGACGAGTTAGGTAACTCCACTAACCAAAATTAAATAATTTTTTTTAGGAATATGTCGGGCTGAGTAATCAAGGTGGGGTGTTTGGCTGTCATCTCTCTTCGTGTCAAAAGGTTTAATATGTTCTTAAGAAAAATATAATAAATTAGGAGTATGTTGGGCTGAGTAACCGGGGCGGGGTGCTTGGCTGTCATCTCTCTTCGCGTCAAAAGGTTCAATGTATTCTTAAGCAATAATAATAATGATTAAAATAAAAACAAAAAGGAAAAATAGAAAAAAAATAGAAAAAGAAAAAAAAGTGATGTATTAATAATAAAATTACATTTGGGGACTAAAGGTGGAAACAAATAAGGTGTCTTGGTAAGTTTAGTAAATTACCTAACTTTCATGAAATAATTCAAGTCGATTTTAATTTTCGTGTGTATTAATTGGAATACTTTTTCAGTTTTACTTAAAGCAAGCTAAAGGTTCTCTTTATTTTTCATATGCATTATGCCTACTTGTTATAAAACTTTGGAGTAGTATTTCTTTCATGGCAAGATCTGATTTTACAGTGGATAGGAACCATACTTGATAGCAAGCATGGGCTAAGTAGGGGGAATTTGATAATACTCTAGAATGAAATATTTTTATGTATTAATTATATGATTATTTTGAGTATGATCCTATTAATTTGAGCTATTTATGATTTTTTATCTTATAGAGACTAAATTGAAGACAAAATGAAATTTAAGGGCAAAAAGGATGAATTTAAAGTTAAACTGGGCCAGCATGTGAAGTAGGAGAGAAGTGGTGCCGAAAATGCAAAGTACGAAAGATTTTAGAAGCAAAAATGCAAAAGAAGAGATTTTATAGCACAAGACTATTTTAATTCCAATTATATTAGGATAATTATTAAGAATTATTACTTAGATTTAATTTTAGCTTTTATCTTTTTTTTATCTTTAATTATCTTTATTTATTTGTATTTATCTTTTAGAATTTAATTAGGAATAGACTAAGTTTCCTAGTACTATAAATAGGGGATGGAGTGACACAAATTTGACTTATATTTTTCTGTAAACACACCCTCTCCCAAAAAGCTTAGCCTTATTTCCCTTCATATTATTCAATAAAAATTCTATTTCCCCAAAAATCATGAGCCACTAAACTTATCTAGCCAAAGGTTATCGAAATTCCCCAAAAGAGTTTATGAGGCTTAGAATCCGCGCTTAGCCTTCTCAACGAGTATTCATCATTTCTCCGCATTACGGGGCTGACGCTTTCGTCCATGTCCCTTAAAAGGTGATCTTTTCAACTTGAGCAAGGAACAACCACTTTGTATGTTTTGAGAAGGTTTCACAGTCGGTTTGTTAGCTTACTGCGTTAGAGGTTGGCGAGCCCAAGAGACAAAATTGCATGGCATTCGCCATTGAGAAACGATGATCTAGCATAAGATGGTCCCACAGAAGCGATGGTTGGCTAGAGTCAGGTTCCTCTAAATAGTAAGTCTAAATCCTTAGAGCTAGTGGTCGTAGGTGTCCTCTTCCACTATAACTGGCTTATTATGTTTAAGAAGGATCACCTAAAAGCCGAAGATTAAACCCAAGCCGAATCGAGACAACTGGAGGCTGGAATCTCTCAATAAGAAACTTTTTCTCGACTTTACTCATCTCTACTATTTTAATTTTAATTTTCATACTTTCAATTAAATCCAAACTTTTAATTCTGTTTTTTTTTATTTTTTTCCAAGTATGCAGGTTTTCTTGGGCATGATTCTATCTAGGATTTCGAGGAACAAGCAATTGTGCAAATACGATCCCTGAGGATTTGGCCCTACTTCTCTTATACTATTATTTTTATTATTTTTATAGGGATAGGATATTTTTGGTGCTCTCAATGACTGCATCAGATGATACACAAATCAAAAGGCCTTTAAAAAGTTGTAATGGGGCTTAGTTAAGGGTGTGGATAAAGGTTGAAAAAAAGGGTTAGAATCGAGATCGAATTGATAAATTGCCAAACTAGAAAAATAAACTAATACTGAATAATTATATCAATTGAAAACTTATCAAGAATAGCACAAACTTCTTTTCAAAATGTGAAATTAACCGTTTAAGCTCAAATAACATAGAACTAGTAATAATCAATATAAGTGTAATTTTTTTTCACTTTTTTTTAGAGCAATGGATAATAAAAAATAATTTACCAATTAAACAAAAGAACATATTTAGGCAACTAACCAAATCAAATCTCGACAAAAAGGGAGTCAATAAAATAGGAAAAATTCTCAATGAATCAAAAAGAATGAGTTATGGGTTAATATTAAGGGTAGATCAAAGAACTGCGTTTTAGGCTGAAAGGGGTTCACTAAGGGTTAATTATGTTGGTAAGCTTTATGGGATAAGTGGGTTAAAACCTAGGTGCCTTTATCATCTCAGCATATCAAATCAATGGTGTGGTCTCGACATGTATAATCGAAACAAGTTCTAGAATAACCAATCAGTATTGACACACTCATAACTAATAATAAAGTGAACAAGAAAAGTGTATGCTTTAAATGCTCACAATCTCACAAAAATTATGGTTTTTGATATCAATCTTGCAAATTTCAAACTTTAAGGTAATACTTCAATTTAGGGAAACAACCTAACAAATTTTAATTCTGAAAATAGACTTATCATGCTTGATTCTCTCATGTCTTAAAGTTTAAACAATCAATGCATAATTACCTATGAATTTAATCTAAAACACATCAACAGAAATTATAAATCAATAAAAATTCATTCTAATAGTAGAATGAGAAAATTACTTAAACATAATGCATAATTCAGAGATTTTTAAATAATAACCTCCCCACATTGAAGATGTACATTGTCCTTAATGTACAAACATAGATAATCATAGTAGAAAAAAGAATATCATAAGAGAGGGAGAGAATTGGAACTACCCTACATATTGGATGAAATCCCTAGAATAGTGAAAAGCAGAATTGTAGATAAATGTAGATGTAGTGCATGATTTTGAGCAACAGATAAGAAAATAAACACAATGCTGAAGAAGATTAAAGGGTTTTAAACCTGATTAGAAAAACCATAATAAATAAAATATAGTTCACAATATAAAAGCAAAAAAATTCTAGGAAAATACAAATAAATAGAAAAATTAAATTTAAAATAAAATAAAAATAAAAATAAATGGACTCAATGGTCATCATCATACGCATCAGCATCGTGAGTCATCGATGTTGGAGGAGAAATATGAAAATGCTGACAAATCTACTGCAATGTCACGTCAATACTGTCAAACCTCTGAATGCAGTACTGATGGAAGCTAGCGAACTCCTTGGTGGATACTCTTTAGAAGCTAGCAGCAGAAGGAACAGGTCGATGACACGAAGGTGGAGGCTGTGGTAGGTCCTAGTGATAGGGAGGAACATCATCAGTGAAGTCCTCGGGTTTTTTTTGTGCGTTAGAATGAAACAATCTGTACTGAGAGGGTCCACTCCACGCTGCCACTCAGCCACCTCATATGTATCATGCTCAAGATGCCCTAAGAGGATATTTGGCCTACTAGTGTGAGTGTAGAGGACTACTCTGGTGTGTTGAATAGACTGAAGTGTCGAGCGAGGCGAGTCACGAAAAGGTCTAAGCAGATAGGACCTTTCTTGTGGCGGTCAGTCTGATGGCGGAAGGCTAGAGCGATGAAGTATGCCAAGTTAAATATATGCCTATGCACCATACTCCATAGAACATAAGCGGCGTGAGTGCTAATGACTCTAGTGCTCTCTTTCTGTCCTGTCAAAGTGTGAGTTAAAAATGTATGAATATATCATAAGGCCAGAGAGAGAGAAGTCACCTTCGAGTGACTCGCATCATATGGTGTCTGGCTCACTATAAGATCAATCCAACAACGTGATGACGAGTGGTAGATATACCGATGAAGTCGAAAGAAGTCCTCGGCGCTCATAAATTCCTCTATGTAGAGTCCCATAGCAGCGCCGAACTCGAGAACGCTCATGTGGCGTATCAAACCACCAAGTCAAAAACTGACGGTACCTGGCTCGTCATGAACCGTCATGACCTACTATACCAGAAATGTCGCACAAAACTCAAAGGTCAGCTCCATGTAGGTGGGCTCAATGATGACAAAGAATTTATCCTACGGAGCAATGGTGATAATGGCATGCACGTCATCAGCAAGTCAGACCTGCTCCAACGCAGCCCAATCAATGCAGCGACCTAGGCCGGGTGGATGTACTCTAAGGAGCTGATATAAATCCTCTTAGGGGCCTGCTGCAAATCAGAGGTAGGGTGGTGAGCCTCGGTGAATGCACTCGAAAAGGAGGTCGCTCTTGGGGTCTTCCTTTTTTTTGAAGAGGGAACGACAGCCTTAGCCTTACCTTATGTGTTCGTCATGGTATATCTGCAAAAGAAAATAATCCAAATAAGAAAAGCAACAGAAGAATAAAATAGCAAGTAAAGAAATAAAAGTGTTGATAAATCAGTATAGAATATTGAACTAGCAATCCTCCCATCAAAATCAAATTTTCATAAATAGAAAATGTACTCTAAAAATCAATAAAGGAATAATACTAACGCAGACAAAATAATGAATTCAACTATGATAAAAAAACAAATAGGCAAACAATAATAATAAAAATAATAATTAAATAATAACGAATATCCTAATATTATTGACGACTAATCAAATCCATAAAAGTTTCAAAAGGAACTATAGTCAATAATAAAGAGAAAGAATAACAAGAACCAACATAGAAAAATGAGGAATCAATCATAATTTGAACTTGTTCTTAACAATGGTAGCAGAATAGTAATAACAAGAAGCAGAGATATATTAATGAATAATAATAAATCTAAAACTAAAAATAGTCAATAATAAAATAGAAGATGACAAAAATAAAAAAATAGTAAATCAATGAACTAAGATAAAATGAAATAAAATAATAAAAAAAATAAAGAACATGGGAAACTAACTACGATAGTTGTGTGTACGGCGGTTGGGTGGTCGATTGCACGGCGGTGGGGCTAGTAGAAGGGAAAATGTGACAGATGAAGGGTTGTGTGGTCGGGGAAGAGAGGGGCGAGGGTTTCGGTGAATGAAAGTGAAGGAAAAAAAAGGAAACAGGAATGGGGTTAGGTTCGGACGCTGGTGGTGGTATGGTGAGGAAAAGTTAGAGAAGAGGTGCAAGGGGAGGATGGTTTGGGGAAGGGAAAGAAGGGAAAAGAGGTTGGGAAGGGTTGTTTGGGGAGGTGGAGGAGGAGTAAAGAGAAGGGTGAGAGGGCGTGGCTAATGGATGAGGACCACGGTGGCCGAAGATATGAGGGAGATATGGTCGGTGGCAGTTGGGGTTTGGTAGAAGAAGAAGATAAAACAAAAAAAAGTAAAAAAAAAAAGATTAGGGATTTAAAATGGTGACACGATCGTGTGAGGCCTGTGTCACACGCCTGTGTGGTCTGCTGTTCAGCCTGTGTCAATTAAAAATTCAAGCCCAGTCTTCACATGACCTCGGACATGCTAGTGTATCCAGGTCGTGTGTCACACATGGCCATATTGCACGATCATGTGCAATCTCCTTTACTTCTCCCACGTCCGTGTGACTTTCCACACACCCGTGTAACTTATCACACGCCCGTGTGGCACAGCCGTGTCTCACACACGGCTGTGTACCTTACCCGTGTAACTCTCTGACTTGTTTTAATTTTGAAAAATTAAGCTCCAAATTTCATACGGCCTAGGACATGCCCGTATGTCCAGGCTGTGTGGTCCACACGGTCGTGTCACACGTCTGTGTGGAATACTTAGGCTGTGTCCCTGTTGATTTTTAGAAAAAATTAAGTCCCAGGATCCACACAGCCAAGGACACGCCCGTGTGTCTAGGCCGTGTGGATTACATGGTCGTGTCGACCGACTGTGTAACTCATTGTCGATTTTCTTCAATTTTAAAAACTAATTCAAAAGATCCACACGGCCTAGGACAAGGTGTGGGTTTTAAAAAATCATTTTTTTAATTTTAATAAAAATATTATGATATAAAATTAAGAAATTAATAGTGTTAGCACTCGGGTTACCTCCTAAGAAGCTCTTATTTAAAGTCTAAGCTTGACTTACCTCGTATTCACACGTTCACGGTGGTTCGCGGAGTCGAAACTCCTCTTTCTCATTGTCAATTCTTTTATTTAAATAAGGTTTGAGTCGAGTAATATTTACCTTGAAAGTGCCAAATTGAAAATGCTTTACCTCGACTGTACCGTAGAGGAAGACATTGAGTACCGTAAAAGGAGTCGCTCAGTTTGCGTTAAGCTCTAAAGTGGTGTTTCGAGGGTCCCTTTTATCCAACAATATATGGTCTCCAACATTAAATTGGTTCGTTCCATCCTTAAGCTCGTCATGGAATCGCTTTAGTTTTGCATTGTGTATTCTCAGTTTCTCCTTGACATGTGTCCGTCATTCATCTAGTTCATCGATTTGTAGCCTTCTTTCTTAATAAGTTGTTCTATTTTTGTCACATGAGCTGGAACATGGCTCTATATCGCTTTTCTATGGAGTTTCCCACAAAGAATGTTGAGCCACCAGGTTACTCATATTAACATAATTCGTATAATCAACTCGATTATTAGATATCTTAGCAAAATCACGAGCTTGGAGTTTAATCTTGTCATCACCTACACGAAGTATGAGTTCACCTATACTAACATCAATAATAGTTCTGGCAGTTACTAAAAAGGGTCATCTTAAAATTAAAGGTACATCACTATCCTCATCCATGTCTAAAACAATTAAATCAACTGGAAATATGAATTTATCAATTTTAACAAGAACGTCTTCAACAACACCTCTAGGAAATCTAATGGTTTTATCTGCCAATTGAATGCTTATTCTAGTTTGTTTGGGTTTTCCAAGACTTAGTTGTGTAAACATTTTATAGGGAATGACATTAATACTCGCCCCTAAATCAGCCAATGCATTATTAACATTTAAACTACCAATTAAACAATGAATAGTACAACTCCCTGGATATTTCAATTTGTTGGTTAGTTTATTCTATAGGATAGCTGAGCAAACTACATTTAACTCCACGTGCGACGAATCATCTAACTTCCGTTTGTTTGCTAAAAGTTCCTTTAAAAATTTTATGAAATTAGGCATCTGCAAAAGGGCTTCAATAAATCGTAAGTTAATATGCAACTTTTTGGGAAGTTTAAGAAATTTACCAAATTGTTCAATTGTGTGGTTATTCTTTGTCGCATTTAGGTATGACACACGAGGTTTATGCTCCTTACTTATCGATTTTTGTTCACTGTGGCTCACCTCAACCTTACCTTGTCTTACCACACTTTCTTGCCTTAGTTCTGGTAGAGGTTTAACTAACCCTTCTGCATCTCAAATCGTAATTGCATGAAGTTGCTCTCTTGGGTAAGTTTCGGTGTTGCTAGGCAAGCTACCTTGTGGCATTTCTGAAATCATCTTACAAGCTATCCTATCTGATTCTCGAGCCCTAGAATCGACGCTTGTTGATTTTTAAGTGCTATTTCGGTGTTTAGATATGAGATTCTGACACTAAAATAAACTTCGTCAGCATCTCCTCAAGGTTCGGCTTCTTCTCTTGCTGGTATGGTTGTTGTTGAAAGCTTGGAGGGGGTTTGAGGTCTCTGATTTCCTTGACCACCCCAAGAAAAATTGAGATAGTTTCTCCAACCTGTATTATAAGTGTTACTATATGGATTATTCTGAGGTTTAGAGTTATTACCCATATAGTTGACTTGTTCGTTCTCTGTGCTAGGGTTGTAGGATAGACATTCTGGATTGTTCATCCCCCCTCCATTTATATTGCACTGCATCACTGGATCTACCTGCATAGAACCATATAAACCATCAATTTTCTTATTTAAAAGTTCTACCTGGTTTGATAACATGGTGACTGCATCTAGGTTGAAAACACTGGCTGCTTTATCGGCTTCATCCTCATGACTTGCCACTGATAATTATTTAGTGGCATTTTCTCTATAAACTCATAAGTTGCTTTAGGAGTTTTATTGTTCAGAGTCCCACCGGTGACTGTATCGATCAATTGCCTAGTCGAGGGGTTCAAACCGTTGTAGAAGGTTTGAACTTGTAGCCATAGAGGTAACCTATTGTGAGGGAACCTTCTCTATAAGTCCTTATACCTCTCCCATGCATCATATAGAGTCTTTAAATCCATTTGCACGAATGAAGAGATATCATTCCTTAACTTAGCTGTCTTAGCCGACGAAAAATACTTTAATAAGAACTTTTCGGTCATTTACTCCCATGTAGTGATAGAACCCCTTGGTAGGGAGTTCAACCACTGTTTAGCCTTATTTCTCATTGAGAAAGGCAACATCTGTAACCGAATGGCATCGTTAGAAATGCCATTTATCTTAAAAGTGTCGTAGAATTCCAAAAAGTTTGCCAAATGAGTATTTGGATCTTCATCTTGGAAACCATCGAACTGAACAAATTGTTGGATCATCTAAATGGTGTTCGGTTTAAGTTCGAAGTTATTCATAGCAATAGTAGGTCTCACAATACTTGATTCAGCCTCAGTTAAATTGGGCTTGGCATAATCGTACATAATACGAGGAGCAAGATTTGTGGCAACCACAGGAGGTAGCTGATTATTCTGATTTTTAACCATGTCCTCAGTAATATTAATGATGTCCTCTTACTCCTCCACTGCACTTTGTCGACTTTGCCTTGCTTCTCTACAGTTTCTACGAGCTGTGCTTTCAATCTCACTGTCAAATACTAGAGGTCCTAACGAGGTTCTTCTAGTCATATACTAAAGGAACTTGCTAGAAGAAAAAAAACTAGATAACAAAAATTTAACTAAAAACAAAAATAAAATGCAATAAAAATTAAAATGGCTAAATTAATAAAAATCTAATATTCCTAATATCTTAGTCCCCAGCAACGACGCCAAAAACTTGATGATGATTCACTTAACTAACTAAAATCACGACAAAGGCAAGCGTACCTATCGAATAGCAGTATAGTTATGGTGAGTCAGGAATATCGTATCTACAAAGGCTAAAAGTACTAGTAATTACTATCTTTTTATTATCTAGCCGACAAATTGAAGGAATTGTTTTTAATCTAAAATTATCTAAACTAATTATTAAGACACAACAGAGAATTAAATAAGAAAATATTCGAATAAACCAATGAGAGAGACAATACCAAAGAAAGAATCCACCTAGACTTCACCTATTATTCTGAATCTGAATTAAACGATTTATTCACTTGCCTTGATCCATAGAAATCCTTAAATTATATTGATATCTCTTTTGAGAGTAAAAATAACTGACTCTAGGTTGATTAATTGAAATCTCTTTCTAATTAAAACCCCCATTGTTGCATTAACTCGATCTATGGATTCCCCTATTAGATTTGACTCTAATCCAATAGATTTATGTCATCCTATTTCTAGTATTGCATGCAACTCCACTCAATTATGCTAGATCTACTTTTAAACAGGAACTTTTGCTACACTGAAATAAGCACATCAATCATGAATTAATATACTGAAAACATTAAAACATGGAATAAGTACACATAATTGAGATCAAGAAATCAAGTATTTATCATGTAATTCAGGAATTTAATAACAAGATCCATCATAGGTTTCATCTTCCCTAGGTATCTAGAGAATTTAGTTCATACTTTGGAAGGAAAACATCTCAAAATTAGGATAACAACAAAACATAAAGAAAACCAAAAACTTCTAGAGAAGTTGACTGGAGATCTCCAATCTTGAAGGAGATCCTGCTTCTAAGTTGATTCCGACGGTATTCTTCGAGTAATTTCTTCGTTTTTCTTTGCGTCCCCCTCAGATTCTCTTCTAGTGTGTATTTATAGACTTTAGAATGCTCAAAAACCTTAATAATTAGGTTTTTCTGCGTAAAAGGGAAGTAGAGTGCGATATCGACACAGGCTTACACATGGTCGTGTGGCCACCCCGTGTGGCTCACATGGGCGTGTGCTTAGCCCGTTTGGGAATGCCTAGGCTGTGTGGTTCCTGAAAATAGTTCATTTTATCCGATTTTCGCCCGTTTTCCACTCCTTTTGCTTCCCTATGCTTTCTTGAGTATATAAACATGAAATTAAAGGATTAGGAGCATCAAATTCACTAAATTATATAGTAAATCATCCAAATACACATCAAGAATGAGATTAAAACATGTTACTTTTATGGCTTATCACCAGCACAAAAAAAAAATCTTTTTACATCTCTGGTGCCGACCATTACATGGCCATCACCCAATTTTTTTTTAAATACTGATATTTTTGTATATTAATATGATATGATTTTTTTTTAAAAAATACCTTGATGCTAGCCATTGGGTTCCTAAAGTAAAAAAAAATCAATTTTTTAAAGCTTGACACAATCATCAGGCAATCATAGGGTCAAAACACTAGGTAGTGTTGGTCATTGGGTTCTCAAAACCCTATTTTACTGTTCATTTTAAGTCATATTGGTGATTATTTTTAAACTAGGTCATTTTTATAAATATCAAAAATTGTTAGGTTAGATTAGTAAAATAGCCTAAAATATATCACATAAATCACTGCATCGTTTGTAAATTTGACTTTTACATTTAGAGTTTTCTTTTTAATATAATAATAGGGTAAAGTATAAACAATAAATGTGATTAGCAGGATTTAAAATATTGTATTAACAAATTAAATAAAAATTTTATTTCAAATGAGTAATTTTTTTAATTATGTGGTTATCAAACGAATATTTTTTTTAAAATACCACATCAACAAAGTAAACAAAAAATTTAACAATATTAATTATTTAAATTAAATTTTAAAAAATATAAAAATAAAAAAACTAATTTCTTAAAAATATAAATACAAAGACTAAATTTTAAATTCATAAAAAAAGACTTATATCATATTTTTAACTTCAAATAATTAATAAAAACTTGGTCGCAGCCTATTGTGAACATCATAATAAGCATCCATCAAGAATCACAAGGAAAGTTTACAAAATTAGATTTTATATATATATATATATATAATTCTATGTATATTTATCAAATTGAGTAATATTCAAATAAAAAATTCTCAAAAGTAATAATTCATTTCGAATGCTTGGACTTGTAAAATAATATTTTTACCCACCGTGAAAAACAAATAAGCAGTAGAGAGTAGTTCAGGTTTAGCAGAAAAATGATGAAATTGGCATATCTATTGAAAGAGGTTACCAGAATATATATGTATATTGTATAGTCAAAAGGTTAGTGTATATTATGGAGTTGGTAGAATAGATGCATACTACTCCAATAAATAAATAGTCTACACCTCACCTAGAATAGTCAAATCCATACCATTTTATTCATGAATTCATTGACCCTTTTTTAAAAAATTTAATGCAGATTCTCTTTTTAATTTTATACAATAGATTTCTGGTTTGACTTCATTTCCCACTTATACGTTATGCACCATAATTAATGTCCAAATTGATCAATTTGCCTATGCCGAGTCCCATCATCTTTATGTTTTTGTTGACTCCGACATTCACTCATCAGTTTGTTGAGTCCAAAATTAATATTTGTAGGGAAAAAACAAGTAATATTAAGATTAGTTTCAACGCTTCAAGAACAAGCAGGATGAACACATAATATAGTTCGTTTTTCTTATATTTATAGGGTCTTGTCCAAAAAGAATATTCATTATGTTAATACATTGTACAAGTGATTTTAACATTTAATACATTAAATTAGACTTTTTATTTTTGTTTTAAGATCTAAATAACTCTCCTCTAAATTTTCCCCCTTAAAAAATAACATTAATCAAATCACATAATTATTCACTTAAAATATACTTAAAAAATTATTTGTGAATGAACAAAATAAAGTGCTCTTGTATAGCTTAAAGAAGCCGAGTTTCCAAAGAAATTGAAAGAAGTGAATTTTCTTTTCTTTTCTTAATGAACCTCATAGTTCACATGACCTTGCTCGGCTACTAAATCAATTAAATAATTATTTATGAATAAGAGAAGAATTAATAGCGGACAACAATAACTGGAGTCTCACTTTTTTTTTCATTTTTTTAAAGTTTATTTGCTTTTTTTAATGGAATTTTTAAAAAAATTTAGTTTTCTCAAAAAAAAAAATTAACTTGTGGTTTGTGCTAGATGGATTTGTATTATTTCTAACTTTTAATTGAACAACCTTTTTCCACTATCCTCGTACTTTAAATTTCTTTAAGTATGGACTCGAGCAATACAAACTAAACATATAACTTGAAACAATTTAATTACTATCAATAAGAAAGTAATTCTCTCAAATAGAAATTGATAGAAATTATTTTTCGTAAAAGATAAAATTTATTCTTAAAAAATAAATTCTCATTAATTTTTTACAGAATAATAATATATAAACTTGTTCTAAAACTGTGTAAATCATTTTACTAGTTAGAAGAATTTAACTCTACATTATAATTTAATCCAATTCAATATTTATTTTTTATTTATTAAAATAAATATTATGTATTTAATTTATTTATTTAATCAAATTAATTAAATTAATTTTCAATAACCCAATTTTAATTTTATTAAAGTTACCACAACTTTACTGTATTAAGAGGGGTTGCACTACCCTCACATGCCCACAATCTTGTTTTTATTTCCTTTTGCATTTTATAAAATGAACAATTTTCAATTTTAGTCCCTTTGATATAATTAAATTTGAAATTTTAATTTTTAATTTTAGTACCTATTTACATGCAAATTATCCTATCTATTGAATTGATTTTTAATTTTTTTATTATAATTTTTAATGATTTATTTAATCAAAATGTACAACTAGTAATCTGATCGATTCAACCATTGATCCGATTATAAAACTTGACTTAAAATATATTTTAATATTTAAATTTTTATAAAACAAGCAAATAAAAAACTGATTTAAGCTCTTTTTACGTCATAAGTAATTATACATACCATTTTAAGTATAATTAAGTCAAACTAATTATAACAAGCCAGCCAACTAACATAATTGCCTATGCTAAGTCACGATGCTAAATCACTAACATTCACCCATCATCTTTGTGTTTTTGTTAACTCCAACATTCACTTATCTGGAACCTCCTTTACTCGCAATCGGTCTCTTTTTGTTGAGTTCAAAATTAATATTTGCAGGCAAAAAAAAAAAACCAGTGTTAAAATTAGTTTTAACTGCTTTAAGTATCAAAAAAGAACAAGGCAAAAGAACGATGAATACATGATGTGTTTATATAGTTCGTTTTCTCTACATCTATAGGGATTTGTCTAAAGAGAATATTTACTATGTTAGCACCTTGTACAACAAATGATTTCAACCTCTAACACACACTAGATTAGACTTTTCGTTTTTGTACTTAAGATCCAAACACTTTCCTCTAAGTTTCCTCCCTGAAAAATGACATTAACCAAATCACATGATTATTCACTCAAAATGTACTCAAAAGAAACGTTCCTCAATGAACAAAATAAAGTGCTCTTAATTTAGTGTATAACTTATACAAGTCTCCACAATATATAAATAATTTAGACATGCTAGTATACCATATCAATTACAATCAATCTTCCCTTGAAACTAGCATGGCAATATGAATAAGTAATACCTTCAAAATGGCTCAAGATAAGTCTTGAATCTTTAGTATATACTTTCAAGTTCTACCTAATTCGATCCGATTTATTAAACTTGAGAAGTTGATTCCTTTTATCCAAATTTAAATCAACCTCCAAGATATGTTGTTATCTGTAATTTAAATATTAAGGATGGACTAATTGTCATCCAAATTATCAACAAGAGTCATAGTGTTAAAATTTGTTAATTTAAAGATGGCAAGTTTTGTAAGTAAATAGTACCAATTAGTTGACATTGGTCCAGCCATTATTTAAAAATTGCCTCAATAAAAACATTCAAATTTAAATATTATTTAAATCACATTAAATTTAAATTTTTTGAATTTGTGATATTATCACTTATTATCCCAAAATAAAAATGATTTAGCTTTGTTGATTGAGTTTTAATTCGATTGATTTAGGCATTGTTATTAGTGTAGGAGGACATGGGTTTAAATGCACTGAAACATTATAAAAAAAAACATATATGATAATTACCTATTAAAAAAAATTAGCTTTATAAGTTATACTTTTATTTAGCAATTTATAATATATTTTGACTTCATATTTCAGTACTCAATTCTGATCTACAATTCTTCTATTCAATTCCACGACTTAACCACGTTAAAGGCAAAAAAAAGAGAAAGAAACTATAGGGTGGTAACGGAGAGGAGGAAAGACCAACCCATTAACATAGATTTGTTGGAAACACGAATTAAGTCAACAAAGGAAATTAACCCCCTGTATGTATTGAAATGAATAACAACACTGAATTGGTAGAAATCATCAAATTCTTTCTGCTGTTCAATGATCCAGAAAATGAACTCCCTTCACCAACCCTCCTTCAGCTCTTAGAGAATAATAAATATAAAAGGAAAATATGAGCACAATAAATATAAAAGGAAAATATGAGCACAACACAAATAGTGCTACTGACATAAAACAAATATAGAAATAATAATGTTACTGTGGAAACCTTTTTCTTGTGTTCCGACTTTTATTTTAAAACGAAGACGGAGTCGCCACCAATCTTTTTTATTAAGGTGTATTTGGATCACTTCAAAATTTAATCATTTTAATAAAAGGGTAAAATTACAAATATGATGATTTTCGATCTATAAAATCCAGGAAGTAGGTTTGGGAGTCGGTTACATACGAGGAAGAATTAGCACCCTCATAACGCCCAAAATTAGTACCGAGTTGATTACTTGATGTCTTAGTGTCGAAAATCGAGAATTCGAAAAGAAATTAAAATGCACCCTTACATGATGTTATTCGATGACATTAAAAATATCACTATCTAAATCAAATCTTATGTAGAAGGCTCTTATATTTCGAGTCAACCAAGAACAAGGGTCGTGTCCCCGTAAGTTAGGGGCACAACATTTTAAATCCCTGAGAATAAAGAGTATTTATCGTCTAATTATTATTTAAACCTTATAAATTTTGATCTTAATAAGGATGTTCAATTACATTGTTTCGAGGAGAAGGTCATACCCTGTGAGTTAGGGGCACAACTTCTCGAGTCCCGTAGATAAAGGACATTGCCTCAGTTTTAAAGACTACTTATGCATTGTGCAAAAACTGATGCTACACTAATGCTACATGCAATTAACTTATTTGAGTGTGGTACAAAACGAACGAGTGTAAGTAAGCATAATATACAATAATTAATGGCAAAAATAAAATAGCTACACAGTTGCAAATGAAATAATATGATCAAAAAGAATAAAATGATTGTAGTAACGGTAATGAGGGTAAAATAGTAAATGACGATAATAATAATAGTAATAATTATAATTATAACTATGACATAATTAACACCATATTTAATGAAAAAAAATTTAAAAAAATATAACCACTCAAGGATGAAAATAAAAATTGCATAATTTAAAGGGGTAAAAATGTAAATAATCATAAATTAAAAGTGCTGGAAATTTAAAAGTAGAAAATAAAGGGGGTGAATTAAATAAATAAAGGATTAAATTGAGACTAAATGAAATTGAAAGTATAAATGACAAGAAAAAAAGATAAATTAAAATGTAGGGAATAAAAGGAAAATTATCCTAATCCTCTGAACGCGTGTCACTCCCCAAAGGCTCAACAATTAGAGGACTAAAAATAAAAATAAATTAAATGGTGAAATTTAAAAAGAAAAAAAATCAAAATCGGGACAACATTAAAAGTGCCTCAAAGCGGAATGATATAGGCAACAATTATCCCATCCCTAGCAAAACACACGGATCCTGAAGGGATTCAGGTTGAGTCTTTGGGTTACATCAAAACGATATCTTTTTGGGACTGATGAAACCAAGCCAAAACTGTGTCGTGTTGCACACCCTATTTAAGTTAAAAAAATTTGAAAAAAAATTTATTTGTGCTTTGTTTTTTTTTAAAAAAACTTCATTTTTTTTCTCTCAATACCCCTAGGCCGATCATAGGGATGGTGGGTCTTCGCCGTGGCCGTCGGTCATCGGTAATGGAGACCGCCGCCTCTGATGGCTGGACTTCCCAGAAGTCCCTCTTTTGAGTCCTTTAATGCGTAGAACGTAGATCCAAGGTTAGAATCCCCAAAAACCTAGTCAAAACTCAACAAAAAGCAAAGAAACCTTTCAGTTTCTCCCTTTCCGACGAGGTCCTCGACGAATCTTAATGGATTCGGAGGCCTTTTAAGTTGGAGAGCGCCACCCACAATGGCGGTGAAGTGTCTACAGGTAAAAATCTAAATCTTTTTTAATTTAAAAAAAAACTAAAAGAAAATACCTTTTAATCTGTTTTTGTTCTATTTTCTTCTTTCTTTCTATTTCATTGTTGTTAAAAAAATTATAGGGGGTTCGGGCTTTTATAGCTAAATTAATTACAATATTTCATTTTTATTTTTCTTTCTCTTTGTTTCTCTGTTCTCTGTCTCTTTCTTTTTTACAGGTAGCATGGTGGTGGCAACGGAGGCCGAGTCAAGGGCAATGGGAGTTGTGCCCCTTGTCATTTTGGTGAAATGGTGGTAGAGGGCAGTCCTAAAGGCGCGAGTAACATCAGGCTCCTTAGGTGGTGTGCCTGCTGACATGGTGAAGGTGACGGCTGAAGGGTTCTGATGGGATTAGGGTTTTTGGTTTAAGTTACGGTGTTTGGGTAATTGAGTTGGTTTGAGGTTTGGGCTTGTATGGGCTTAGGTTATTGGGTATTAGGTAATTGGGTAAGCAGATGGGTTTATATTTGGGCTTTGGTTTTTATTTATTTATGTAAAATGGACTTTTGATAATTAATAGACTTATTTATTTATTTGTTTTTATTTTTTATTCTTGCGGCCGATGAAATTGGGCCTTACAGTTACATTTACCATGCACAAGAAGCACAAACACAGATAGCGTCGGCTATAAATACAAATATAAAGTGGTGGGCTATTAGGCTAAATAACAATACATATATAAGCAAACTAACAAACTTGAGATTCAATCCCAACCTAATAGAATAATGCAGCATAAGCTAAGGTTGTTCCTGCCTCTAGGCAACAGTAGTGGAAGCACGGTAAAGACTTGGAACTAGGACAAGATCATTTTTCCTTCTCACAGATACACCAAACACCTCAGTCATGTCTATATCTTCCTGCTTCATTCCCCTTGGTAGCTTCCAATCAAAATGGAACAACAGTTGAGCAAGTGGTAGCTCTACATTTGGCAGAGCAAATAATATGCCTGGACATACCCTCCTTCCAGCTCCAAATGGGATGAACTCGAAATTTGTCCCTATGAAATCAACTGAACTTTTGACAAACCTTTCAGGCTCAAACTTTTCAGGCTCAACCCAATGATTAGGATCTCTCCCGATTGCCCATGCATTCACAATGACTCTGGTCTTTGCAGGTATTTCAAATCCATTAACCACACAATTCTTCATACTTTCTCTTGGAATCAATAAAGGTATAACAGGGTGCAGTCTTAAGGTTTCTTTTATAACACACTTGAGATATTTAAGTTGATGAATGCCTGTTTCATCTACATTTCCTTTGCCTTGGAATACCTGCCTTACCTCTGCTTGTGCTTTTGTCATAACTCTTGGGTTTTTAATCATTTCCGACAATGCCCACTCTACAGCTCCTGCTGATGTCTCACTTCCGCCACTGAAAATGTCCTAAAATATTATAACAAATAACATCATGGCCATTAAAATTTGTGAACAACTACCAAAATCCAGGTCAATGTAATAAAAGAAAATGGACTCACTAAGATGACGGCTTTGACGTTGTTGTCAGTCAAGGGAAATTCGCCATCCTTCTGAATCCTTAAAAGAACATCAACCAGATTTTCCTTGTTTTCATCTTTACTTCTGCCTTTTGCTCTACTTTCTTTGTGATCGTTAACAATATTCCCAAGTATCATGTCAGCTTCTCCATGAATCTTTTCAACTTTATGCTTTAGACCCAAAACAGTATCCAGGAATTTAAGTGAAGGAAAAAATTCGGAAACAAAGTAACCAGAATTCACCTTGGTTTCCTCTGTAATAACTGATATGAAGGCTTCTTGATCTTTGCATTTCTTGCCAAAGGCTGCCCTCGCTGTTATGCCATAACTCAGTGAAAAGACTTTGTGGCTCAGATTCACAGCCGATCCTTCATTTGATTTTATGGTTTCGACGAGATTCAGCACTTCCTCTTCTCTTATGGGTTGGAAGGAAGCGACCCGACTCGCATTCAGAAGCTCCGATGTGCAAATTTTTCGCAGATTTCTCCAATAGTTTCCATATGGTGAAAAGGCAATATCAGTGCACCCGTAAGTTAAAATCTTAGCCGAAGCAAGAACAGGCCTAGTAGCAAAGACAATATCATGGGTTTTCATAATCTCTTTAGCCATTTCTGCAGAAGAAACGACGACAGTGGAAGTTTGACCGAGTTGCAGGTGCATGATGGCGCCATATTTCGTAGCCAAGTCACGTAGGGTGCGATGGGGTAGACGAGGACCGGCGAGCTGGTGCAGATTTCCAATCAAAGGTAATTTCCGTGGCCCTGGAATCAACCCTTGAGTTAAATTCCTAGCTTTAGATTTCCTAATACTTGTGACTGCTGCCAAAAACAAAACCAGGAAGAAGGTGATGAGGAGCCGGAATAAGGATATCTGCAGCTCCATTGTTAGTTAGTAACATAAAGAAGACGAGCTCGAAAGAAAGATATCAAATGAACTGATTCGTTCTTCTTCTTCTTTGGGGGAAATAAGGCTAAAATTACAGGTAACGTGTGTTTTCATTTACCGGTATGATTTCAAATTTTTTCCACATTTTTTTATTCAATCATTTGCAGCACTAACCGCCATAATCACATTACTTTAGACATTCTTTCAAAGGCATGTTTAAGTATTTATTTTGAAGTATTATATTTAAGTATTTATTTGATTTTAGAAAAATTAAAATAAAAAATTGAAATTAAAATGGAATAGGGTGGAGTGAGCCGGGTATGAATGCATCAACATTCATAGAGATAGTAGTGATTTTCAATATTATATATATCTATAGTAGATCAGGCAAGTGATGGAACAAAGCATGATAATTATAAAGCAATAGTGAATTTAGCATTATCTGTCCCGTCTCACTCCATTACCATCCTTAATCTTACTCATTTTGATAGTGATATATAAGTAACTGTGTAATTAAAACATTTATAATAAAAAAATATATAATTTTTAATTTGTATTGAAAATTTTTGATTTAAATTTAATTTGAACTCATAAAAATGCCAATCAAATTCAGCCTTATTGAATAAATTTGTGTATTTTTTTTGACTTCAAATCATAAAAAATTAAATTCCATTGAGCTAAAAAAAAGTGATAAAAATCTATCATGCTTTTTCTCAAATAAAAACTATTTATGTATATAATTATTGTAAAAATAAAATAAAATTTTAAAATTGTTATAAAATAAAGAGAAATGGAGAGAATAAAGAACAAAGAAAATATGAAAGTAACAGAGAATGTACTTTATTGATCAAAAGGGGTGATTACAATGCTTCATCAGAGTCTCTATTTATAGGCATAAGAAGTATAAAAGAAGTAGAGATCTAATTTTAATGACTATAAGAATTTAAAGTACATCAAAACTTTATCTTGACCATGATGGACATCTACTTAATAAGTTATTCATGACACTCCCCCTTAGATGTCCATTGGTAGATAATGTGCCTTGTTAAAACCTTATTAGAAAAAAGACCTTGTAAGATAAAAACTTAATGAAGGAAAAAAGTACACAATATATAATACGTATAATATGCTGGCTCATTAAAAATCTTACCAGGAAAACCCAATAGGACAAAACCTCGGTTAAGGAAAAAATACAACGCGTATTTACTCCCCCTTATGAAAACATAACATACTTTCTCATATTCTACGTATTCTATCTTGAATACTAGTTTTTCAAATGACTATTTGAATGTATTGCTAAGCATTTATACTACCATTCTTTTGAAAATCATGAGTGAGGGAAAATTTTGGGGAAACATATTTTGATCTCTTGAGGAATTTCAACAACAATAATAATAGCAAACTTTACTCATGATTCTTCTATAAAAACACAAATAGGTATTTTGGATCATTTTATAATCCTCTTTCAACTACTATTGACTAAGTCAAATTTACCACATATATTCAATTATTTCAATTTATATAAATGAATAATTTCCCGAGAATTTTAATATGCTTCTAGCATTTTAAATCCTTCAAGGATTTTAATATAAACTTTACTATATAGTGATTTATAAAGGTTGTAACAATCACCATTAGACGCAAGTTAAATCTTTTATGAATTGTCAAAATAACATGTTTAAAGGTTATTGCATCCACCACAAAAGAATATTATATCTTTTCATAATAATACCAGTACATAGCGAAAAACTTTATATTTTTATTCCGCTTTTGCAAAACTACTTCATTTGCACCATTATTGGTTTATATCTTTAGATATTTGGACTACTGGTCCAAAAACTCCACAAATTTAATTGTACTTGAGTTGCATCTTTCTATTTTGATCAATTTATTTAATATCTATATTTCTCAATAGATTTATTCAAGATCCTCCTTTTATTTTATTATTTCAATAGTAATATTGCATGCAAAATCATTGTCAACCACTTTTATTATTTGGTTCCACATTTTCTCGAATTGACATAACTTATCGAGATCTCTTATTTTCATTATTTTAAAATTCAATTTCAGGTACCTGAATCTCTTCTGAAGTTTTACTTATTAGTTATGTCTTGGGTCACTTCTGGAGCACCCAACTCCACTATATGACCATCTAGAATAATTTTCATTTTTGGAACCGATCAATCTATTATTTATTCTAATTGATTGTCCTACTGGGACTTTGATTCAAATTAAAATATTAGATAGTATATAACACTTGGTTATTCTCATTAAGGTTGTAAATACATCTAACAGTTAACTTGTAATGAGTTATCCTTATTGAACTTCTGGTTCAATTACTCTCCCCTAACTCATTACAAGTTATTGTTTCTCTCCCCCTAATGTTAGGAAAACTGACAACTTATGTCACAATTAAATCTAGAATTAATTGCTCAAAAATATTATAAGGAGACTCATATAAATATACATTCCCAATCTCTTATTATGACCTGTGAGTTGTGGTGGAGTAGTTGGAACATATACCGCACATCCAAAAATTGTAAGATGGGAAATATTTGGCTCTTGACCAAAAATCAATTGTAATGGGGAGTATTTATAATTTATTGGCTTGATGCGTACAACATGTAAATCAATGCAAGCATGAATCTTATGCTGAAATAGAAAGTTTTGTTTTCATAAGTAATTGTTTAGCTATTAGTTGGAGGCATTTGATAAACAATTCAGCTAAATCATTTTGTGTGTGAACATGAGTTACAGGATGTTCAACTTTTATCCCAATTGACATGTAATAATCATTGAAAACTTAGGATTTAAACTCACCAACATTAGCAAGATGAATTGTTTTAATTGCAAAATCTGAAATTAATCATTTAAACAAGCAATCTCGCAAACGACAGGTTGCGAGTTGAAAACGCATGTGATTATTATGTATATGCATCTACCAAAATCATATAATATTAAAACCATCCACATGGTGGATGAATGAGCCCATATTTATTTCAGAAATGCAAGACATTAAATCTCAACTTTAGCTAGTGAGTTTCTAAGAACCAATTTTTATTGAGAACAAGCAATAAATGAGAATTCTTTAAATGAAAGAATCTTCTAATTGTTTAATGGATGTCCATATGAATTCTCAATTAATTTTCGCATCATATATGATCCAGGATAGTCTAACTGGTCATGCCAAGTAGTAAACGCATTTGTATTAGTAAACTTCTAGTTTACTTTAACATTGTTTCAATTGTACTAAATTGTAACAATTTGATAATTATATTATCATTCCTTTTAATTTGTATCCACATATAAGTACTATCGTGACATTTACTACTGAAAATGTCTAAATCAATATAAAGTCTATAATACCATCAAGTCAATAAATATAATTTCCAAATAATTAGATGCAGTATTCGCTTCAGGAAATATGCCAAAATATTCAAATGCCCAAAAATCTATTAATAGCAAACTTTGAGAGTGGATCTTATTTTCCATGTGTATAACATGTACATAACCAATGACTTTTCATACATAAGATTTCTCTCTTGCAAGTTCTCATCAGTAATATTTTACCACGTAATTTTAATTGAGGACTTATTCTGTATACTGTAGAGTTATACTCAGTTTTTAAAAAATACTTGCAACTTTAGATGCATCTAACCATAATAAGCTTTAGATAGAATTATCATATTCTATTGCTCATGAGTAGATCTTTCACAATCAAATATCTTGCTTTCAACCCTTTAATAGGGATGATGACAAAAGAATATCATAAATATTATAAATTAATAACTCAATCCCCCTTTTTTTTATTCATATGAAATATAATATTTTCCTCATGCACAATCTCAATATAAGATCCATTACAAATAACTTTTAAAAGTAATGCATTAACCATCACAAATTTTGTGTTTTTTAGATAGTGATATATTAGCTCTTTTGAAGCTTTTAACTAATTTTGTATTATCAAATATTGGAATAATATTTGTTTGTTCTAGTACCAAATAAGATAAATATTTTCTATCTGTAATGACAGAATTCATTACTACATTTTCATATCATTCCTTAAAGAATATTAATAGAAACAAAATATTTGGGCATATGCCACATTTGTGGCCAATAATCTTTCATATCATATTGATAACATAAGTTATCTTTACCCTTTGAAAAGTTATCTTGAGAACTCTCATTATTCTCTTATTTATTACTAGGTTCCCAATTTTAGTGGTCCATGAGTATATCTTTTATCTTCTTTATGTTTACATTCACTTCGGGGAATGCAACAAATTTAGTAGAACAGATTTATAAACATCCCAATAGATTCTTTAATTCATAATTACCATCGCAAACATGCGTGAGATTTCAAATCAAAATCTATCTATGCATGTTGTCATGATTAGTATCCAATTATAATATACAATAAACAAAACATAGTAAAATATACCTGAAGATCTTTAACATCATCATAATCACTAGAAGGTATGAGATAGTTAGAAAATATTCTTGATTTCATATGGATAATGATATCAAATCTTTCACCATCTGTAAAAACTTTGCATCTTGCTGTCAAAGAAATTGAAAATCATGGAGGATAAATTTGATCGTCGATAAAAGGAACTATCACTTTGAGCAAAATCGTGCTGATAACGTGTTATAAAATAAAGAGAGATTGGGAGAATAAAGAACAAAGAAAATATGAAAGCAATAGAGAATGTACTTTATTGATCAAAAGGGGTGATTATAATGCTTCATCAGAGTCTCTATTTATAGGCATAAGAAGTATAAAAGAAGTAGAGATCTAATTCTAATAACTATTAGAATTTAAAGTACATCAAAACTTTATCTTAATCTTGATGGACATCCACTTAATAAGATATTCATAATAAGAATGACACATGTATTTTTAAAATTTTTATATAATTAAATAAAAATTGAAAAATGAGATCCAATTTAAGACAAACACAACAAATATGTTATATAAACAGTTTTAGGATAGACTTAAAAAATAAATATTTGATATAAATATTTTGAAAAATATATGCTATATAAACATTTTAATAATAAAATGATATTTCTTTTTTTAAAAAATTAATGTATTTTACTATTATATATAATTATTTATTAATAATTAAAAATAAATTTTAAAATTTTAAAATAAATAAATCACATATCATGGGACACTTACAAACATAAAGTCAATTTGAATTTCCGTTCAATATTTTCGGCTTTTAAAAATGGAAATCCAATTTGACTAAAAAAAAACTGTGTGGTTAGAATTCATTTTTGCCAAGATTTTTGAATTAAATTCTGCATATTTCTGGATCCTTGTTTACATGGCTGAACTTTTTTTTTTGTTAAAAAATAGTTTTCCACAAGAAAAAACTGTAATTTACATGGTTACCTAAACTTACTACTAGTTTATCTAAAGCTCAAATCCACTTATTATGTTGGTCTCCAAACACATAATTTGTGTGTGTTTAAATACATCCAAAATTTATCTATTTCACATAATTAAGCTCAGATATGATTTAGCTATATGGGTTTAAGCTTTTATTTTCTTTTGGTTACTTGCATTTGTTTTGGTTACTATTTTAGGAAATTGTGCTACCAAGCTTAGAACAAGTAGTAACATTGTTTTATTCAAAATAACAATTGTGTGAGAATAGCTATGTCCGAAACAATTATTTTCAAAATAGGGTTTCAATTAAGAACAAGTGCCATCTAGTGTAGCTGTCATTTCAGAATAGCTCATTTTTGGATAACAAAGACTTGGAACAACTCTTGTTTAGAACAATTGTTATGTTCATAACAACTATGGTTTGGAACAACTTCTATTTATACCAATTATGTTTCTAAGAAGAGTCATTATTTAAAGTAAGCTCTTCCAAGAAAAGCATCACCACATAACAACTCTTGTTAAAAAAAAACACTCCATGTTGAGAACAATTCATGTTTTGAACAAGCTAGAGTGATCCTTATTCAGAAACAATTCTCATTCAATAACAACTCTTCTTTAAGAATATATTGCGTTCTAAAAGATGTTTTGCATATGTGTCATAGGGAACTCCTTCACCAAAATAGAAGATGTGAAAATAACCCTATAATATGGCAGGGTTCATAAGTAGTCTTTACTCTTGGAATATTCCAGAGGGCTTGGATTGGTGGACTAGATAGGGAGGAAGTTAAGAGGTTTCCTCTTAACCTTTTCCTTAGCATTGAGGGCCCTTTCCTTCTTTCAGAAACATAGCAAATTCTTATTCTATCACGCCCTAATTTTTATAAGTGTCTAAATTAGAATGAGTAATTAGCCTGATGGTAAATAGCTTGTGAAATGAAATTTTTATTGTAATTAAATTTCATTAATTGCTGCAATTAAAGTTGTATATGGGCATAGAATTGCCATTGGAAAGGTATAATGAGTCAATAATTGCAAAAAGGGTTTTAATTGTCATTGGAATCATAAAATTGAAAGTCAAATATCTTTAATTAAATACAACAAAGTAGCCTTAAGACGACACTTTTGGGCCGACAATTTCTTAAGTGTCGGGATAGACTTGCCGACATATGTTTTGGTCAACTCTTTGTATAAGGGTTGAGATATGCATGCCTGAGATTCCTAATTTTCCTGTTTACATGACCAAATTCCTGATTCTATGCAGCTGTCGTGCCCATGACCTATACGTGTAAAGTTGAAAATAAATAAGGGGGAATTTAGTTGATAAAGAAAAATAAAATGAAATGAAATAATAACAGAATGATATTTGTGAAAATAAAATTGAGTAATTTAAATTAAGTCGGTAAATCAATGTGTGAATGCTTAGCCTTAGCCCCAGTACACTTTGAACTCAAACCGATCATTGAAAATGGATTTCCTTTCTCTTAACGATAAGTTGGTTATAGCGATCAAGGACGCCACACCCGCCAACTCTTTCTTGTGCAGTTGGTTCTAGTATGACCTACAAACCAACACTTACCGATTATCTAATCACGTAACTTGCGTTCGTGATTTAAGATCTCGATAGTCTTGCTATCTCTTGCATTCGCGATTTAAGATCTCGATAGTCTTGCGATCTAGAAAAGCCCAACTCGAATCAACGACCTCAACCATGTGATTTATTTAAATCTGATCACTATCTCCCTTGACAGAGGTCCAACAAGCCCTTACCAACCTGGACACACCAATTTGTTCGCTGGAACTTGAACTCGGCAAACAACCGACTCGTTTTCCCAACTGTACGCCAAACAACTCCAACCCAATGTGCGCTTTTTGAATTGAAATTGCATTAACTTTAAGAGACAATTGTAACTATCCCATTTACCGGAGAGATAACGAATACTGTGTTGAAAGGTTTTAGTATGGGTTCATATCTCACGATTTTTTATAGGAATGATTACCGGACTAAGGCTAAATGAAGTTTTAGTTGAGCATGAAATTAATCATGCTTGATGGATTGTGGGAATGAATTTAAATGAAATGGTAATAAGTGAAAAAAGGGAATAAACTTAAGGAGCAATTATACCAAAAGAAAGTAGAAGAAAGAAAATGACAGTAAGCTTTGCCAATGCTACAAACATGTGAAAAATAAAGGAAAAATTATATTCAATTCAATTTCAAGTGTAAAATCAAGTGTGTTTTTCCAAGCCACCAATACAAGGTATTTATATATTTTTCATGTGCTAAATTTAGCATGATTCCTCTAAGATTATGTCAACAAAAATCATATTTTTTTTTCTATATATAGAGTTTGACAATTTCTAAATCTGAATTTTAGTCAACCACTAATTTGCAACTCTTCAATTTGGCCCTTATTTTTGCTTTTCGTTCCAATATAGCCCATTTTGCTTGATTTCGAATTTCAGCATTCCAATTTCATCCATGATAAGATTTAAGTAAGAAACCACAAGTTTACTAGTATTCTATTAAAAAATTAGCCAAAAATAGATACATTAAAAGCACAAAATTAACTTGCTATCAATATCAAATTGATTAATAATCATTATTGTTGTTTTAAATTAATTCATTAATCGATTCTTTGCTTCTTTGAATCGATTGCTTGTTAGTTTTATTTATTAAATCGATTCTTTAATTGAATCTTTGCTTCTTTGTTTCTTTAATAATTTAATTAACAATCTCCATCATTTAAATTAATTAAGAATATTATAAAAATGAAAAAAATCATATCCAATTAAAATATAAAGATTAAATTTCAAATTTAATCATAATAAATGATTAAAATCTTAATTTACTATTTTGAAAAATGCCCTTCCAAAATGAGACAATCACTAATAGGGGTAAGTAAAATTCGATTTGAAAAAATTGAAATAAAATTTTAAATTTCGAGTTATTTGAATCGAGTTATTCGAGTTATTCGAGTTAATCAAATCAACTCGAATTTTTTTTAATTTTGAGTTCGAATCGAGTTAAATTTTTCGAATTCGAATAACTTAAATAAATCGAATAAATTATTTTAATAAATTAAAATTATATTATTATTTTTCATTTCCTCCAAAACCTTTTTGGCTTTTATTTTCCCCCACCTGCCCTCTATTTTTCCCAAATCAAATCCCATTTCATTTCTTCTCCCAAAATCAAACCCCTCGACCCCCATTGCCAAATCAAAATCCCTAAATCAAACTATCAAACCCTTCTTCCTTCTTCAGTCTTCATCTATTCTTTATCATTCTCTGGGCTTATTCATTTCCTTGTGGGTTGTTTCTCACCTGTTTTCTCTGGGTTGTACTAGTACATTCTTAATTTGTGAATTCCATTGGAAAATCTATCTAGGTTTTCTTTAAAATATAATTTCCATTGAATATATATACACAATTTTCCTTTATATATTTGAGCTCAACTAGAATAATTTGAAGTATTTTTTCTTCTTAATTTTTGGTGAGTATTTTTTTGTTGTTTTAAGCTTTTAGGGTTTGTGTTTAAAATCGACTTGGCTAGAGGTTTTTAACATTAAAAAGAAGACAACTTTTGTCTTCCACCATTAATGCCATGCGTTGATGTTATTCTGGATTGTGTTGGAGCAGCCTACCTCCAAAGAAACCTTGTCTACTTAAATGTCGATGACAGACTTTTCATCATTGGGTCCATAACTAGATTTGTTGCAAAACTAAACATCGCAACTATGTTTGGAAAACAATTTTCAATCCAAGGTATTAATCATGTTATAAAAAACTGCAGACCAAACCCTTTATTGTAGATTAATATGTTTCAAGATAACTGAAAGTGGGAAGCCTTAAATATGAATGCATCCTTTTGGGGAAAGTCATCTTCTCTAAGCGACGAAACGAGTTTTTGAAGAAGGCTTATAATGGAAGCTCGTGAGAAGAAGTATAAGTGTCTCCTCAACGATTGTATGGCAAACGGGATGTCGAGGAAGTGAAATACTTACTTATGAAAATTGTTGATTTTGCTTCAATTTATGATTCTTTGGCTATTACTGAAATATTCTTCCCATGTGTTCATGCTGTTTCTTATCTAACTCATTTAAATAGAAAAATTACATTTGTTATTTTTTGCACTTGTTAATGTAGTTGAATTTCAAACTAGAAGGCCTGATGATGAGGCCTTTAGTTCGGATAATGATGAATGAGGCCAGCTGCATATTATGTATGTATATATATATGTTATAGCAGTTGATGAATGCAATTGTCCTAGAAATTTTTGATGTCACGGAAAACAGGTAGACAACATGTTGGCAACATATTCACTGAATGCAATTGGACAACAAGCTAATAACATGTTGTCAACGTGTTGACTGCTTCTATTAGGATTTTGTATATAAACTAATAAGTTCATCAGTGGTAATTTTATATTAATATGATTAGTTTATGTTAATTAACTATTCAGTTAATATCATCTCGAACTTATCCAAACTCAAGATATACAAATTTGCTTCTATTTCACCAAAGTAGGCTCTTCAAAAGTCGGGAAAAAAAGTCGTAAAAAACATGGGGCCTAAATCAACTATGTAAGGTGTTGGCGCAGGTAAGGCCTATCCCAACCTTTTTAAGGTTGCCTTAGACGAGTCAATCCTAACCTTTTTAAGGTTGGCATAGAGTGCTCTATCCCAACTCTTTAAAAGTAGGTATATGAGTGCTTTATTCTGACCTTTTTGGGGTCACCTATTTCCTCATATCCCAACCTTTTTTAAAGGTCGGCCTTGACTAGGTCTTTTCCAACCCTTCAATAAAGGTCGACCTATGTTGAATTATGCCAACACTTTTTCCAAAGCATTGCGGTACCTATGCCAATGGTGCTAACAACGATGTTTTCGGAATTGTTGGGATAATCTATGCCAACTTTTTTTATGTCATCCTAACAAGTAGGGTTATGATTAGTTTCAACTGCTTTATGCATCAAAAAAGAACAAGGTAAAAAAATGATGAACACAAGATGTGTTTATACAGTTCCTTTTCCCTATATCTGTAAGGACTTGCCCAAAGAGAATATTCACTATGTTAGCACCTTGTACAACAAATGATTTCAACCTCGAACACACACCATATTAGACTTTTCGTTTTTGTACTTAATATCCAAACAACTCTCCTCTAATTTTCCCCCCTGAAAAATGACATTAACCAAATCACATGATTATTCACTCAAAATGTACTCAAAAGAAACGTTCCTCAATGAACAAAATAAAGTGCTCTTAATTTAGTATATAACTTATACAAGTCTCCACAACATATATAAGTAATTTAGACATGCTAGTATACTATATCAAATACAATTAATCTTCCCTTAAAACTAACATGATAATATGCATAAGTAATACCTTCAAAATGGCTCAAGATAAGTCTTAAATCTTCAGTATATACTTTCAAGTTCTACCTAATTTGATCCAATCCATCAAATTTGAGAAGTTGATTACTTTTATCCAAATTCAAATCAATCTCCAAAATATGTTGCTATTTGTCATTTAGATATTAAGGATGGACTAACTATCATCCAAAGTATCAACAAGAGTCATAGTGTTAAAATTTGTTAATTTAAGGATGTCAAGTTTTCTAAGTAAATAATACCAATCAGTTGACATTTGTCCAGCCACTACTTTAAAAACTATCTGAACAAATATTCAAATTTAAATATTATTTAAATCAAATTAAATTTAATTTTTTTGAATTTATGATATTATCACTTATTATCCCAAAATAAAAATGATTTATCTTTGCTGCCGAATAAGTCTTAATTCGATTGATTTAGACATTGTCACTAGTGTAAGAGGATATGGGTTCAAATACACCGAAATGTTATAAAAAAAACTTATATGATAATAAACTATTTAAAAAAATAACTTTATAAGTTATACTTTTATTAGCAATTTATAATATATTTTGACTTCATATTTCAGTACTCAATTCTGATCTACAATTCTTTTATTCAATTCCACGACTTAACCACGTTAAAGGCCAAAAAGGAGAAAGAAACTAATGGGTGGTAATGGAGAGGAGGAAAGACCAACCCATTAACATAGAACTGTTGGAAACACGAATTAAGTCAACAAAGGAAATTAACCCCCTGTATGTATTGAAATGAATAACAACATTGAATTGGTAGAAATCATCAAATTCTTTCTGCTGTTCAATGATCCAGAAAAATGAACTCTCTCCACCAACCCTCCTTCAGCTCTTAGAGAATAATAAATATAAAAGGAAAATATGAGCACAACACAAATACTGCTACCAACATAAAACGAATATAGAAATAATAATGTTACTGTCGAAACCTTTTTCTCGCGTTTTGACTTTTATTTTAAAACGAAGACGGAGTCGCCACCAATTCTTTTTATCAAGGTGTGATTGGATCACCTCAAAATTTAATCATTTTAATAAAAGGGTAAAATTACTAAAACGATGATTTTTGATCTATAAAATCCAGGAAGTAGGTTTGGGAGTCGGTTACGTATGAGGAAGAATTAGCACCCTCATCACGCCCAAAATTGGTACCTAATTAATCATTTGATGTCTTAATGTCGAAAATCGAGAATTCGAAAAGAATTTAAAATGCACCCTTACACGATGTTATTCGATGACATTAAAAATATCGCTATCTAAATCAAATCTTATGTAGAAGGCTCTTATATTTCGAGTCAACCAAGAATAAGGGTCGTGTCCCCGTAAGTTAGGGGCACAATATCTTGAATCCCCGAGAATAAAGAGTATTTATCATCCATTTATTATTTAAACCTTATAAATTTTTATCTTAATAAGGATGTTCAATTACATTGGTTCGAGAAGAAATTCATACCCCATGAGTTAGGGGCACAACTTCTCGAGTCCCCTAGATAAAGAACATTGCCTCGGTTTTAAAGACTAATTATGCATTGTGCAAAAACCAATGCTACACTAATGCTACATGTGATTAACTTGTTTGAGCGTGGTACAAAACAAACGAGTGTACGTAATCATAATATACAATAAAATAATGGCACAAATAAAATAGCTACATAGATGCAATTGAAATAATATTATAATAAAAGAATAAAATGATTGTAGTAATGGTAACGAGGGTAAAATAGTCAATGTCAATAATAATAGTAATAATAATTATAACCATGGCATAATTAACACCATATTTAATGAAAAAAATAAAAAAAATATAACCACTGAAGGATGAAAATAAAAATTGCATAATTTATAGGGACAAAAATGTAAATAGTCATAAATTAAAAATGCTGGAAATTAAAAAGCAGAAAATAAAGGGGGTGAATTAAATAAATAAATGACTAAATTGAGACTAAATGAAACTGAAAGTAAAATGCAAGAAAAACAAAAAAAAGGATAAATTAAAATAAATTAAAATGTAGGAATCAAAAGGACAATTATCCTAATCCTCTGTATGCGTGTCACTCCCCAGAGGGTCAACGGTCAGAGGACTACAAAAAATTAAATTAAATGGTGGAATTTAAAAAGAAAAAAATTCAAAATCAGGACAACATTAAAAGTGCCTAAAAGCGGAAGGACCTAGGCAGCAATTATCCCATCCCTAAAAAAAAGGCGAATTCGGGTTGAGTCTTTAGGTTATAACAAAACGGCGTCTTTTTGGGACTTCTAAAACCAAGCCAAAACGGCGTCATGTCGTACACCCTATTTAAGTTAAAAAAATCTGAAAAAAAATTATTTGTGCTATGTTTTTTTTCTCTCAATACTCCCCAAGCCGGTCATAGGGATAGTGGGTCTTCGCCGTGGCCGTCGGTCATTGGCAACAGAGATCGCCGCCTCTAATGGCCAGAGTTCCCTAAAGTACCTATTTTGAGCCTTTTAATGCGTAGAACGTAGATCTGGGGTTAGAGTCCCTAGAAATTAAACCTAGTCAAAACTCAACAGAAAGCAAAGAAAGCTTTCAGTTTCTCCCTTTCCGACGAGGCCCTCAGCGAATCCTAATGGATTTGGAGGCCTTTTAAGTTGGAGAGGGCCACCCACAATGGCGGTGAAGTGTCAACAGGTAAAAACCTAAATCGTTTCAAATTTAAAAAAAATAAAAGAAAATATCTTTTAATCAGTTTTTGTTCTATTTTCTTCTTTCTTTCTATTTCATTTTTGTTAAAAAAATTACAAAGGGTTCATGCTTTTGTAGCTAAATTAATTACAATATTTAGTTTTTGTTTCTCTTTCTCTCTGTTTCTCTGTTCTCTGTCTCTTTCTTTTTTGCAAGTAGCATGGTGGTGGCAACAGAGGCTGAGTCAATGGCAGTGTAGTCCTAGGGGCGTAGGTAACATTAGGCTCCTCAAGTGGTGTGCTTGTTGACGTGGTGAGGGCCGTGGCCGAAGGGTTTTTGGTTTAGATTAGGGTGTTTGGGTAATTGGGGTGGTTTGAGGTTTGGGCTTATAGGGGCTTAGATTATTGGGTCATGTAATTGGGTAAGTAGATGGGTTTGTATTTGGGCTTTGGTTTTTTTATTTATGTAAAATGGACTTTTGATAATTAATGGATTTTTTTGTTTATTTATTTATTTGTTTTTAATTTTTTTGTTTGGGACCGACGAAATTGGGCCTTACAGTTACATTTACCATGCACAAGAAGCATGAACACTGATAGCATCGGCAATAAATACAAATATAAAGTGGTGGGCTATTAGGCTAAATAACAATACATATATAAGCAAACAAACAAACTTGAGATTCAATCGCAACCTACTAGAATAATGCAACATAAGCTAAGGTTGTTCCTGCCTCTAGGCAACAGTAGTGGAAGCATGGTAAAGACTTGGAACTAGGACAAGATCATTTTTCCTTCTCACAGATACACCAAACACCTCAGTCATGTCTATATCTTCCTGCTTCATTCCCCTTGGTAGCTTCCAATCAAAATGGAACAACAGTTGAGCAAGTGGTAGCTCTACAGTTGGCAGAGCAAATAATATGCCTGGACATACCCTCCTTCCAGCCCCAAATGGGATGAACTCAAAATTTGTCCCTATGAAATCAACTGAACTGTTGACAAACCTTTCAGGCTCAAACTTTTCAGGCTCAACCCAATGATTAGAATCTCTCCCGATTGCCCAGGCATTCACAATGACTCTGGTCTTTGTAGGTATTTCAAATCCATTAACCACACAATTCTTCATACTTTCTCTTGGAATCAATAAAGGTATAACAGGGTGCAGTCTTAAGGTTTCTTTTATAACACACTTGAGATATTTAAGTTGATGAATGCCTGTTTCATCTACATTTCCTTTGCCTTGGAATACCTGCCTTACCTCTGCTTGTGCTTTTGTCATAACTCTTAGGTTTTTAATCATTTCCGACAATGCCCACTCTACAGCTCCTGCTGATGTCTCACTGCCAGCACTGAAGATGTCCTAAAACAACATAATAAATAACATCATGGCCATTAAAATTTGTGAACAAACTACCAAAATCCAGGTCAATGTAATAAAAGAAAATGGACTCACTAAGATGACGGCTTTGACGTTGTTGTCAGTCAAGGGAAATTCGCCATCCTTCTGAATCCTTAAAAGAACATCAACCAGATTTTCCTTGTTTTCATCTTTACTTCTGCCTTTTGTTCTACTTTCTTTGTGATCGTTAACAATATTCCCAAGTATCATGTCAGCTTCTCCATGAATCTTTTCAACTTTATGCTTTAGACACAAAACAGTATCCAGGAATTTAAGTGAAGGAAAAAATTCGGAAACAAAGAAACCAGAATTCACCTTGGTTTCCTCTGTAACAATTGATATGAAGGCGTATTGATCTTTGCATTTCTTGCCAAAGGCTGCCCTCGCTGTTATGCCATAACTCAGTGAAAAGACTTTGTGGCTCAGATTCACAGCCAATCCTTCATTTGATTTTATGGTTTCGACGAGATTCAGCACTTCCTCTTCTCTTATGGATTGGAAGGAAGCGACCCGAGTTGCATTCAGAAGCTCCGATGTGCAAATTTTTCACAGATTTCTCCAATAGTTTCCATATGGTGAAAAGGCAATATCAGTGCACCCGTAAGTTATAATATTAGCTGAAGCGAGAACAGGCCTATTAGCAAAGACAACATCATGGTTTTCATAGTCTCTTTAGCCATTTCTGCAGAAGAAACGACGACAGTGGAAATTTGACCGAGTTGCAGGTGCATGATGGCGCCATATTTCGTAGCCAAGTCACGTAGGGTGCGATGGGGTAGACGAGGACCGGTGAGCTGGTGCATATTTCCGATCAAAGGTAATTTCCGTGGCCCTGGAATCAACCCTTGAGTTAAATTCCTAGCTTTAGATTTCCTAATACTAGTGATTGCTGCCACAAACAAAACCAGGAAGAAGGTGATGAGGAGCTGGAATAAGGATATCTGCAACTCCATTTGTTGAAGCAATGGTCAGCATGCAGCAACCAAGACTGTCGAGGGCACTACATGTAGAAGCTGCAAGTTCGTCAAGCCAGCAAGCTGTGTTTTCACTTATTTTGTATTTTTAAGTTAATGCAGTGTAACTTAGTTGTATTTCAACTATGTTAGGTTTATATTTGATGTAAAACTGATGGTGATTGAGCTGATTAATCAGCGTTGTTGATCTGTACAAGTTAATTAGCTAAAGTTACTAAGTTTGTTAGTGGTAGTAGGTGAAGTTTAGGTTAACCTACTGTTTTGTCAAGTTGTAAGCTTGTTTATGTATTGGCTTTAAGCCATATTCAGTTTTTTGAATGAATTCAACAAGTTTTCATCCATATGCTCTCCATTTTTAGTTTTGCTTCAAAATCTATTTGAGTTTTCTGCTTTGTTTCTGCTGCAAGTCACGAGACTTGCTCGACAAGCATTCTGTTGAAGCTTGCTGCTGTAGCACTTAGATCCAACAATTGGTATCTAGAGCCATATTCTTAGAGGACCTGTTGTAGTTCAGTATCAAAACCATGGCATCATCAGGTTTTTCACCAGCTTCACCACCTGTCTTCAATGGAGAGGGCTTCAACATTTGGGCAGTTAAGATGAGGACTTACCTGCAGGCATTCGACCTATGGGAAGTTGTTAACTCAGATGCTGAGCCAGCACCTCTTCGAGCTAATCCAAAAGTTGCTCAAATAAGGCAACACACTGATGAAAGAACAAAAAGGCACAAGGCCATGTCATGCATACAGAATTGTGTGACAGATGTGATCTTTATGAGGATCATGGCCTGTGAAACACCAAAGGAGGCTTGGGACAAGCTGAAAGAAGAATTTCAGGGGACTGAGAGAACAAGGCAACAACAGATGCTCAACTTGAGAAGAGATTTCGAAAATCTCAAAATGAAAGAGGAAGAAACAGTTAAGCAGTACTCAGATCGGATTATGGCTGTTGTAAATAGCATAAGGCTCCTAGGAGAGCAATTCAGTGAAGCTAGAATAGTTGAGAAAGTCATGTCCACTCTACCAGAGAGGTATGAAGCTAAAATTTCATCCCTCGAAGACTCAAGGGACTTGACAACTATCTCCTTAACTGAGCTAATCAATGCCTTGTATGCACAAGAGCAAAGAAGAGCCAGTAGACAAGAGGAGCACCAGGAAGGGGCTTTTTAAGCCAAAGAAGCCTCGAGCATCAAAACTCAAAAAGGCAAAAAGTTCTGGAAAAACAGGCCTAAGCCTGATGCTGCTAGGAGCAGTGACCAACTCTGCAGACATTGTAAAAGAGCTGGTCATCCAGAAGATAGATGCTGGTTTAGACCAGATGTAGTATGCCAACACTGCAAGAAAAAATGCCATGTTGAAAAAGTTTGCAAAAATAGAAGCAAACCAAGACAAAATCAATTTCAGCAACAAAAGGTAGAAGCTCGAGTAGCTGAAGAAAGCAGTGATCAAGAAGAACATGTTTTTGCTGTGTCATGTGCAGCAAATCAGAAGAAGGGTTCAAAGGGCTGGCTTCTAGACAGTGGGTGCACAAACTACATGTCACCAGATGCAACTATCTTCAAAACCCTGGACAGAACCTGCAAAACCAAGGTAAAAATTGGAAATGGTCAGTTGATTAATGCTGAAGGAAGAGGAGATGTGCTGATTCATACCTCTACAGGTGGCAAAATCATTTCAAATGTACTTTTGGTACCTGAAATCGATAGGAACCTTCTCAGTATAACTCAACTACTTGAGAAAGGTTAGTCAGTTGTGTTCAAGGATAAAGAATGTCAAATTTTTGATCCAAGTGGATCAAACCTCATAACAGTCACCATGACTGATAAATGTTTTGAAGTAGACTGGCCAAATGACTTACATTCAGCCTGCATAGCCTCCACTGATGACTCTAGACTCTGGCATCAGAGGCTTGGACATACAAACTACAAATCCATAGCCCGCATGGTCAATGAAGGTCTAGTAGAAAATTTCATCGATTCAGTGAAGAATGATGAGCTTTGTGAGATATGTTAGCAAGGAAAATTGGCAAGATTGCCATTTCCAACAAGCACAACATGGAGAGCATCAGAGAAGCTCCAACTTGTGCATACAGATGTGTGTGGACCAATGAAGACTGAGTCTCTCAAAGGAAGCAGGTACTTTATTCTATTTATTGATGACTTTACAAGATACTGCTGGATTTATTTTCTAAAACAGAAATCAAAAGTTCCATCTGTGTTCCTGAAGTATAAAGCTGCTGTTGAAACTGAGTCTGGTTGCAAACTTAGAGCAATGAGGTCAGATAATGGAACTGAGTACACCTCAGCTCAGTTCCAAGCCTACTGTGAAGAAGCAGGTATCAAACACCAGTTGACTAATGTGTATACACCCCAACAGAATGGGGTCAGTGAAAGGAAAAACAGAAGCTTGATGAACATGGTAAGATGTCTTTTGTTTGAGAAGAATTTGCCCAAAACTCTGTGGGCTGAAGCTGTTAACACAGCAGTTTATCTCCAAAACAGGCTCCCAACCAAGGCTCTGGCTGAGAAGACTCCATTTGAAGCCTGGTTTGGGTTTAAGCCATCACTGGCTCATCTCAGAACCTTTGGTTGTCTGTGCTACACTCAAGTTCCAGCTGAGAAGAGAAGCAAGCTAGATAAAAGAGCTCAAGCAGGGATCCTGATCGGCTATAGCTTGGTTAAAAAGGGCTACAGAATCCTAGAACCTGCTACAAACAAGATATTGGTTAGCAGGGATGTTGTTTTCAATGAAAAAGGACACTGGAATTGGGAGAAGGCTGAACCAGAGGCAGTGGATGAAGATCTGGCATTGGACCAAGTTGAAAATGATGAAAACACACCTGAAATGGATGTAGATGATGTTCCAATCAGAGGCACTCGATCACTGGCTGATGTTTATGAAAGAGCACAAGTGGCTACTGTTGAACCAAGTTGCTTTGAAGAAGCAGAAAGCCAGGAGGACTGGAAGCAAGCAATGATTGAAGAAATCAGGATGATTGAAAAGAATCAGACCTGGAGTCTGGTTGATAGACCAACAAACAGGAAGATTATTGGTGTCAAATGGGTTTATCGAGTCAAGAACAATGCTGATGGTAGCCTAAACAAGTTAAAGGCTAGATTGGTTGTGAAAGGCTTCAGTCAAAGGTATGGATCAGACTACCTGGAAACCTTTGCACCAGTGGCCAGGCTAGACACCATCAGACTGCTAGTTGCCTTAGCAGCACAAAAACAGTGGTTGATACACCAACTTGATGTAAAATCAGCATTTCTGAATGGATTCCTTGAAGAGGAGATTTATGTGGAGCAACCTCAAGGTTTCAAGGTGTCTGGCAAGGAAGAAATGGTGTACAAACTCAACAAAGCCTTGTATGGCTTGAAACAGGCTCCAAGGGCCTGGTATAGCAGAATTGATGGATATCTGACCAGTTTGGGATTCGAGAGAAGTCTAAGTGAGCCAACTCTCTATGTTAAATTGACTAGTACTGAAATTCAGCTCATTGTGTCAATATATGTCGATGACTTACTGGTGACAGGAGGAGATCGAGAGATGCTAAGCAGCTTTAAAGCTAAAATGCAACAGCACTGTGAGATGTCTGACTTGGGATTGATGTCTTACTTCTTAGGCATAGAAGTAACTCAAGCTGAAAATGGAATTTGGCTTAGTCAAAAGACCTTTGCTATGAAGGTTCTCAACAAATTCTCAATGGAGAATTGCAAAGCAACCAGCACACCAATTGCTGTTGGAGAAAAACTCTCGAGCCAAGATAAGCATGAAAAGGTCTGTGAAACAACCTATCGAAGTCTAGTTGGATGTTTGTTGTATTTGACTGCTACCAGACCTGATATAATGTATGCTGTGAGTCTACTTTCAAGGTTCATGCATTGCTCAAATGAAAGTCACTTTAGAGCTGCAAAAAGAGTTCTAAGATACATCAAGGGAACTTTGTCCTATGGAATGCAATTTACCAAGGCTGAGAATTTAAAGTTAGTTGGCTATTGTGATAGTGATTGGGCAGGTTCTTTGGATGATATGAAGAGCACAACAGGTTATACATTTAACCTAGGCTCTGGTATGATTTGCTGGAGTTCAAAGAAACAGGCAGTAGTAGCACAATCTACTGCAGAGGCTGAATATATAGCTGCTGCTGCAGCAGTTAATCAAGCCATATGGCTTAGAAAAATCTTAGCTGATCTTAACCATGAGCAAAAGGAAGCAACAGAGATAATGTGTGACAACCTATCTGCTGTTGCAATTGCAAAGAACCCTGTCTTTCATGGAAGGACCAAGCATTTCAACATCAAACTTCATGCAGTTCGAGAAATGGAGCAAGCTCATGTTATCAAATTAGTTCATTGTAGTTCTGAAGAGCAAACTGCTGACATTTTGACAAAGACACTCAGTGTTTCCAAGTTTCAACACCTAAGAACTAAGATGGGAGTTTGCAACATGCTAACCAAGGAGGAGTGTTGAAGCAATGGTCAGCATGCAGCAACCAAGACTGTCAAGGGCACTACATGCAGAAGCTGCAAGTCCATCAAGCTAGGAAGCTATGTTTTCACTTATTTTGTATTTTTAAGTTAATGCAATGTAACTTAGTTGTATTTCAACTATGTTAGGTTTATATTTGATGTAAAACTAATGGTGATTGAGCTGATTAATCAGCTTTGTTGATTTGTACAAGTTAATTAGCTCAAGTTACTAAGTTTGTTAGTGGTAGTAGGTGAAGTTTAGGTTAACCTACTGTTTTGTCAAGTTGTAAGCTTGTTTATGTATTGGCTTTAAGCCATATTCAGTTTTTTGAATGAATTCAACAAGTTTTCATCCATATGCTCTCCATTTTTAGTTTTGCTTCAAAATCTATTTGAGTTTTCTGCTTTATTTCTGCTGCAAGTCACGAGACTTGCTCGACAAGCATTCTGTTGAAGCTTGCTACTGTAGCACTTAGATCCAACACCATTGTTAGTTAGTAACATAAAGAAGACGAGCTCGAAAGAAGATATCAAATGAACTGATTTGTCCTTCTTCTTCTTTCGGGGAAATAAGGCTAAAATTACAGGTGACGTGTGTTTTCATTTACCGGTATGATTTCAAATTATTTTCACATTTTTTATTCAATGATTTGTAGCACTGACCGCCATCGTCACATTATTTTAGACATTCTTTCAAAGGCATGTTTAAATATTTATATTTAAATATTTATTTGACTTTAGAAAAATTAAAATAAAAAATTTAAACTGAATGGAATAGGGTAGAGTGAACCGGGTATGAATGTATATATAGTAGTGATCTTTAAGATTATATATTTACAGTAGAATGGGCAAGTAATGGAGCAAAGCATGGTAATTATAGAGCGAAAGTGAATTTAACATTATCTGCTCCGTCTCGCTTCATTACCATCCCTAATCTTACTCATTTTAATAATGATGTGTAAGTAACATTTATAATAAAAAAAATATAATTTTTACTTTGTATCAAAAATTTTCAGTTTAAATTTAAACTTAAATTCTCAAATTTGAACTCATAGATAATCATAAAAATGCGTTATTGAATGAATTTGTGTATCTTAGTTTTGACTTCAAATCATAAAAAGTTCAATTCCATTGAGCTAAAAAAAAGTGATAAAAATATATCATGTTTTTTTCTCAAATAAAAACTATTTATGTATATAATTATTGTAAAAATAAAATAAAATTTTAAAATGACACACGCGTTTTTAAAATTTTTATATAATTGAATAAAAATTGAAAAATGAAATCCAATTTAAGACAAACACAACAAATATGTTATATAAACAGTTTTAGGATAGACTTAAAAAATAAATATGTGATATAAATATTTTGAAAAATATATGCTATATAAATATTTTAATAATAAAATGATATTTCCATATTTAAAAAATTAATTTATTTTACTATTATATATAATTATTTATTAATAATTAAAAATAAATTTTAAAATAGATAAATCACATGTCATGGGACACACTTACAACCATAAAGTCAAATTGAATTTCCATTCAATATTTTCGGCTTTGAAAAATGGAAAACTAATTTGACTAAAAAAAGAAAAACAAAAAAAACTGTGTGGTTAGAAGTCATTTTTGCCAAGGTTTTTGAATTAAATTCTGCATATTTCTGGATCCTTGTATACATGGCTGAACTTTTTTTTTTCGTTAAAAAATAGTTTTCCACAAGAAAAAACTGTAATTTACAAGGTTACCTAAACTTATTACTAATTTATCCAAAGCTCAAATCCACTTACTATGTTGGTTTCCAAACACATAATTTGTGTGTTTAAATACACCCAAAATTTATCTATTTCACATAATTAAGCTCATATATGATTTATCTATATGTGTTTAAGCAGGGGCGAAGCTAGAAAATTTTTTTAAGGGTTGGATGAAATTTTAATTTTTTATAGTTTATATCTTTATAATTTGTGAAGAAATAAATCGAATTTTTATAATTTTAAGGGGGCCAAAGTATAATTTTACCTTTACTAATTTAAAAGTTTTTAAAAAATTTTAAGGGTCTAAAATATAATTTTACATTTTAGGAGGGGCCGGGGCCCAAGCCAGCCCCCTAGCTTCGCCCCTGGGTTTAAGCTTTTATTTTCTTTTGATTACTTGCATTTGTTTTGGTTACTATTTTAGGAAATTGTGCTGCCAAGCTCAGAATAAGTAGTAACATTGTTTCATTCAAAATAACAATTGTGTGAGAATATCTATATCCAAAACAACTATTTTCAAAATAGGGTTTCAATTAAGAACAGGTGCCATCTAGTGTAGCTGTCATTTGAGAATAGCTTATTTTTTGGATAACGAAGATTAGGAATAACCATTTTTTGGATAACAAAGATTGGGAACAACTCTTATTTAGAACAATTGTTATGTTCATAACAACTATAGTTTGGAACAACTTCTATTTAGAACAATTATGTTTCTAAAAAGAGTCATTATTTAGGGTACGCTCTTCCAAGAAAAGCATCACCACATAACAACTCTTGTTAAAACAACTCTATGTTGAGAACAATTCATGTTTTGAACAAGCTAGAATGATCCTTATTTAGAAACAACTCTCATTCAAGAACAACTCTTCTTTAAGAATATATTGCGTTCTAAAAGATGTTTTGCATATGTGTCATAGGATACTACTTCACCAAAGTAGAAAATGTGAAAATAAACCTATAATATTGTAGGGTTCGTAAGTAGTTTTTACTCTTGGAATATTCTAGAGGGATTGGATTAGTGGACCAGATATGGAGGAAGTTAAGAGGTTTCCTCTTAACCTTTTCCTTAACATTGAGGGCTTTTTCCTTCTTTTAGAAACATAGTGAAATCTTATTCCATCACACCCTAATTTTTACAAGTGTTTAAATAAGAATGAGTAATTGGCCTGATGGTAAAGAGCTTGTGAATTAATCCTTGAGACTCGAGTTTAAGTCACCTCTCACGCATTTCTTTTTTTAAAAATTCAGTATTCATAGTCAACTCAAAGTTGTCACCCATTTGAGTTGTTAACACCAAACTTTTCTCCTCTTTTCTCTCCTTACTCTTCTCCTTTTTCCTCTCCCTTTTCTTCTCTCTTTCCTTTCCTTTTGTTTCGTACCTTGTTGCCGCCCCTACCACTCTCAAACCTTAATTCTCTGTTGCTTTTCTTTTCATCTTTTTCTCTCTTGGTCGCCCTTTCCCTTTTCTTCTACTTTCTCTTTTCTTTTAAAATTTCCTTCTTCTTTTGCTTGTACTACCATCCCTTCCACTTTCCACCGTCCATTCTATTGTCATCACCATCGCTGCACCCCTTTTTCTCCATCACCATCCTCTCATTTTTCGCTGCTTCACTCATCCATTGTCGTCGTGCGCCATTGCACCACTATTGCCGTTCTCTTCTTTTCCTTCTCTTTTCTTTATTTCCTCTATTTTGTTTCTTCATAGTTGAAGCACCATATTCCTTTCTCTGATCTTTTTCTTTTCCTTTGCTAAATCATCATCATTCTTGTGTTTAGATCTCCATTGAACCCTTTCTCCATTTTCGTTTGATAGTAAATGGTGAATTAACCTTAAAATTAGCTATCATTTTCAAATCTTAAAATTAGCTTTAGCAGAAACTGAACCTAGAGTTTGGTTGATTCTAATATAGTGAATTATTGTGTACTTTAAAGTCTATATTTGAACTACTCAAATTCATTGACGGTTAAATCTATTCACATCTTCCTTTTTGAAACCATATAAAGCGTAAGTTGTCGGATCTCATTTTTTTGTTTAGGTTGAACCTATTAAGGATATTAGTTGATTCTAACAAACATATTTTTTGTACATTAATGTTTGTACGAGATTCAAATGTGGATGAGATCTCATTAAATTTGTTGTAAAGAAGTGCATTGGTTTAGATATGGTGTTGTTTGGATATGGGAAATAAGGTGTGAGTTTAAAACCTTGAGTGTTTTGTACTTAAGTGCTGAATACGATAATTTTCATGTGTTTGACCGAATGGTTTTATGATTCAAATGAGGACCTAATTGTAACGGCCCAAATTTCAGTGATATCGGAACAGTGATTTGAGATCACTAAATCCGACAAGTATGTTTGAAAATTTAATAAATTAATAATTATGAGTCAAGTGTGAATTTAGAAGAATTTTGAATTAGTGAATTTTGTGTTAAAAAAGAGAGAGAGAGAAAAGAATTTAATAAGTAAATTGGGTCTAAAACGAGGTATCAAGACCTCGAATGCATAATTCGAGCCATAAATATTTTTAAAAATATTTATGGAGTGTCAATAAGTTAGTATTAAAGTTTCGTTAGAAAATTTTAACGTTTGGATAGTCAATTAATTAAAAATGACTAAATTGAAAAAGGTACAAAACTTGATAAAATGATTAAATAGCTCAAGTGTTAAATGAGGGAGGACTTAAAAGGAAAATTAGCCAAAAGGGAAAGGATGAGGCGGCATAAGCAAGAAAAAAAAATCTAGAATCAGGTGAGCTAAGGGTAAAATGGTAAATTTTACAAAATTAAACAAATAAATTGAAATTGAAAGAGATTTCTAGGCCATTCTTCTCATAATTTCGGCCAGACAGCCATGGGAGAGAGCTTTTAAGCTGGTTTTGCACAATTTCACTGCATGTGAGTCTATTTCTTGCCCTTTTCTTATATTTTTTGTATTTTTAAGACTTTTGCAATTAGGTCCAATCTTCTAATTCATTAGTTTTTGATTTGGTGGGTGAAATTGGAAGTTACCCTGGCTGAGTAAGGGCAGTATATGATGAATTATTATGAAATTTAAGTTCTAATTTCATATTAAGGTTGTTTTATTAAGTCATTTTGATAGAAAATGGTATTTAGGACCTAATTGTGAAAAAGTTGTGAAATTCAGAATATCAAAGGTTGTGAATTAGTTTATAATGATAAAATAAAAGTCTTAATTGAGAAAAAAATTAGTTCAATTGATGGATGAATTGAGCAGGGACTAAATTGTAAAAATTGTAAATTTTAGGGTAAAAGTGCAATTTTTAAATTTGAACAGCATAAATTGTGAAGTGAAATAGAAATCAAATAAATGCTAATGAGTAGAAATAATTTATATTATAGATCAAGAGAAACGAGATTCAAGTCGCGATCGAGGGAAAAATAAAGTTTACGAGGAATAGGCTCGATTGCTAATATTTTATATCGAGGTAAGTTCATATGATTTTTAATAATGCAATGTGTAATTTAATGTTTTGAAATGATAATTTCATGAATGATATAGTATATTATTGCATATAAAATGTCATTAAACTGTGATAATTGTAAAATGATATTTGAATAAAAGTACAAATTAAATGGAACAACGGACTTGAGTACTTTCATTCAGTGGCTAAGACGAATTGACGGAAAAGACCATGGTTGGACCATGGCAGCATGTGAAATGTGATTTCCGTATAAGACCATAGCTGGGCTACGGCTTCGGAGAAATGTGATATGTGCTTCCGTATAAGACCATATCCGGGATATGGCATCGGTGTGATATGTGCTACTGTATAAGACCATATCTGGGATATGGCATCAGTGTGATATGTGATTTTCGTATAAGACCATAGCTGGGCTATGGCTTTGGAGAAATGTGATATGTGCTTCCGTATAAGACCATATCCGGGATATGGCATCGGTGTGATATGTGCTACTGTATAAGACCATATCTGGGATATGGCATCAGTGTGATATGTGATCCGTGTAAGACCATGGCTGGGCTATGGCCTCGGTATGTGATATGTGACTATGTGCAAGACCATAGTTTTACTATGACATTGTGATAATGAGGTACTCAATTCCATAATCGTTCCCTAATTTGATTATGAACGAAAATGTAAAATGGCCCGAAAAGATTAAGAATTGGTGAATACTATGAAAATGACACGATTTGGAATAAGTTCTTGATACTTGATGACATTGAGATTATGGGTCTATGCTTATGAAGCATAATTATGTGTTCTTACCATGATGGATGAAATGATATTGTATGGATTTAGTGAATAATAGTGGTGAATAGATAAATATGGCCTTGGCAGTTTTGGGTTACTGCAGTAGTGTATCTTTTGAAATTCACCATAAATTGCGAAAATTGAGTTAAGGGCTGAATAAAATATGAGATTAAAGCCTGATGAGTCTAGTTTCATATAGAGGAAACGGTGCATGCAATTGGATTTTATGTTATAAGATATTTAAATTGTTGTGAGACAGAGTTTGAATGACTTCGAGATCCCCTGTTCTGATTTTAAAAAATCATTAGAAATTGTACAAAAATAATTATGAGTTTTAATTTATATATTTAAAATCCTTATCGAGTCTATTTTCGAGAGGGATAGACGGGAACATCATCCAAGTCCCGAATTATGAGATAAATAATTTTTAGTGAAGAGAGATCAGAACTATTGGACAGCGAAACAGGGGAAACTTTAATGAATAAACTGTACTAAATGGCTAAACCAAAAATTCTGGAAATTTTATGGAAGAAAGGTATATGAATCTAGTTTCAAGGAAAATTAACGTAACTTAATTTGGAGTTTTGTAGCTCCAGAAATAAATTATTTAGTAAATGTATCTTGATAAAACAGTTTAAGCTGAGTATGTATAATTGTACAATTGTGGTGTTTTATCTTAAAAGCATGTTGGTAATTGCTTATTAATTTCATATGGACTTACTAAGCATTTATGCTTACTCCCTCCTTTTCATTCCTTGTAGTTTTGACAAGCCAGCTCGGAAATCGGGAACAGTCGGAGGCCCACTCACACTATCCGTATACCATCTTGGCATAATGGCTTGTATATTTTGAGAATGGCATGTATAGCATTATAATCATTTTGTATATATGGTCTTATGATATGGATATTGAGTGGTATGGAAATGCTTGGTAATGATTAGCCATTGGAATGGCTAATCATGATCATATTTGGTGTTATGTATGCTAAATTGCTAGCTAATCCATGGAAACCATGAAATAGGCAAAATTTACCATAAAATAGATTCAGATGTGAGTTTGAAAAATCATTAAAAATAGTAGAGATACAATTAGATGATGAATAAAATATGGAATTTAATAATTATTAGTCTATTTTCATATGGATGGAACAAAACAGGTATATGAGTTATATTTTATGAGAAGTTTAAATTTTTTCTGAAATAGGGCCAGAGCGATTTTTGGATCCCCTGTTCTGACTTTGGAAATTCACCATAAATTTTAAAAAGATAATTAGAAGTTATGCTTTATATGTATAGATTCTTTATTGAGTCTAGTTTTATTAGAAACAAACAGCATAGTTATTGAAACTCTGTACAGGGAGATATCTGATTCGTAATACACAGAGGTCAGAGTAGTCGAACCCTAAAATAGGGGAGACTTTAACTAATAAACTGTACTAATTGGCCCGACCAAAAATTCTAGAAAAAAATTAGTAGATAGATATATGAGTCTAGTTTAAGGAAAAATTTACAAAATTTGATTTCGAGTTTCAGAACTCGAGATATGAATTTTTAAGCAACTATGACGCAATTGGACAGCTTGTCCGAATTTGTTTAAGTGCTCAAATAAGTTTAGTAATGCCTCGTGCTCGACTCCGGCGACGGTCTCGGGTAAGGGGGCGTTACACTAATCTAGTTTTTTCCCTTAATGATGGTCGAATGCATATAATTTTGTGATCATAATGAATGTAAGTATCCCTTAACTGAGGTAATGAGGTGTTGGCTGAATGTTATGTGATTCTAATTGAAACTGGCCAAAAGTGAATGTGTTTTCTTTTATGTTTGGCTTATGTGTACTATTATAATACATTCTATATTTTTCAAATGTTCTGTAATGTTAAAACATGCCTACTATTATCGACATTTTGTTAATTCATGTCTACTATTTTTGTTATTCGGATTGCATGAAAAATCATGCTCATTGTTTTTGTTAAATTTGATTGCATGTTTAAACATGCTCACTGTGTTGATTTGCTACCACCACTTTTATGTCATATTGCATTGTATTGCATTGGGGTTGGGACGAATATGAAATAAGGAAGTTCTGGTAGTATATTTTCCATTTTGTAGTTTAACCATGTATTTCTGGCAGTTTATCTACAAATCTGGTAGCTTGTCCACATATTTTTGGTAGTTTATCTGCAATTATTGGTGGCTTGTCTACAATATGGTGTGTAGTAATAGATAAATTTTAGGGAACTCTTACTGTACTGTAACACCCTGAAAATTTCTATAGTAAGATATTTTCCTTAATATAGTAAAATAAGGAAATAAAGTGACAAGAAGAGGAAAAATTGAGTTATGTCACTGGGAAGTATATTATGACATGCTGATTCAAGAAATGACTAAATTGTAAAAGTGAGAAAAGTTTTGTGGCCCACGAGTAAATACTCAAAATTTGAGGGATTAAAGTGTAAATATGAAAAGTTGGACTAATAGTGAAAATATTTTAAGGGTGGAATGATCTAGAAACCAAGGAAAATTGTTGAATTAGGACCAAATTGAATAGGTGAAGAATTATAAGGGACTAAATTGCAATTTTACCAAATTAAGTGATGACTCAAGAATGGAATTTTAAAAGATCATTAAGGGCAAAATGGTCAATTGGAAGAGAGAGAAATCTAGAGACAATGATGATGTTGGAGATATTTTAGATAAATTAAATAAATATTAGTTTATTAATACTTTAAATTGATTTTTAAATGATATTTTATTATTTTATTATTATTTTATTTAGTATATATAAGGAAAGAAAGATGAAGAATCATCATCTTTTCTTTCCCATGCAAACCAATGTGAGAGAGGAAGAAGAAAAAAAAAGTTTTCTTTCTTTACAATTTAGTCCTTCCACCAAAAATTCATTAATTTCATCTAAAAATTGAAAGAATTTCCATAGCCATCAAGAGAGAAAGATAGCAAGGAGATGATGGGGAGCAAGAATATCAAGTTGGATTCAAGAAATAGAAGCTGGAGGAGAGAGAAAAATCAAGTTAAAGATTGAAGTCAATAAGAAAAGGTAAGAACATCAAGATTTCAATATATTTTTAAGTTTAATATTGTTGAAAAAGCATGGAATTGATGTTGATTTAGAGTTTTCTTATATATGGTCTTATGTTCTTGTCATTTTAGTGAAGAGAAAATAAGAGAAAGTAATGAAAAATAGTGTAGAGAAAGAAAATAAGGGTGTTATAAACATGGTAAATAATACCTTGCACTAAAACAGTTTTAGACAGCAGCAATAGTCTAAATTTGAAAAATCACCAAAAATTGTGGGAATAGAATTAGAGGTTAAGTAAAATATGAAATTAAAGCTTATTGAGTCTAGTTTCTTATAAAAGAAACGGTGTAAGAAATGAAATTGTATAAATTTTGTGAGATAAGGTCAGAATGATTTCGGGTTCCTCTGTTCTGAATTTGGAAAATCATAAAAAAATGGATAAAAATAATTAGGGGCTTAAATTTATATGAATAGAATTCTGAATGAGTCTATTTTCAAGAGAAATAAATGGAAACATCATTTGAATTCTGTACAATGAGATAATTAATTTTTAGTGAATAAGGGTAGGAATTGTCAGACAGCAGAATAAGGGCGACTTTAAAGAATAAACTGTACTTATTGGCTAAACCAAAAATTCTGAAAATTTTACGGTAAGAAGATACATAAGTCTAGTTTCATGAAAATTACCAGATCTTAATTTCGAGTTCTGTAGCTCAAGATATAAATAATTTAGTAACTATGACACAAATGGATAGTTTTAAATATACATATAAGTAAATAGTGAAATTATTGATATTGTTAATTGTAGCATGTTATATAAATTAAGGATGTGGAACGGAGAGGAGGAGGAGGAAAATATGTATGAATACTCATCTAGCATGGTTAATTTGCATGTTTTAGGCTTAGGGACTAAATTGAATAAAAGTAAAACTTTGTGGGTAATTTTGTAAAAATGTTAGAAACGACTAATTTGCATGAAATATCGATATAATGAACTACCTGGTTTATGTTTATGAAGAAATGGCAAGAGAATGATATTTATCATGACATGTAAATAGGTGATTATCTTTGATACGTTGATACAAGGAAATTAATTAAATTGAGATGAGTAATAAATTCAAGTACAACATATCGAGAAAAATAAGTACATTAAGGGACAATATGTTTGATTTTAATTGGTTTCAAATATGAACGTTAGATAAAATGAAATATCTGATAAATAAATCGGTAACTCCGGTAATGCTTTGTAACTCTATTCCGGTGACGGATTCGGGTTAGGGGCGTTACATGTAGTGTAGCATGTAACACTCTTAATTCGTATCCATTGCCGAAATAGGGTTATGGAGCATTGGAGTTTACGTTTCAAACTATCAAAAAAATTAAACATTTAATTCACAACATCAATCATAACAAAAATCAATCAATAACATACATGTTGTCCCTTATACGAGCCCTCGAGGCCTTAAAAACACATTAGAAACAAGTTAAGACTAAATCAGAAACATATAGAATTTTTCAGAAAAAGGTGAAAATTTTCAAACTATAGTGGCCAAGCCATGTGACTCACACGGCTGAGACGCACACCCGTGTCTCAGGCCGTGTGGGCATTCAAAGTAGGGATACATGGTCATGTCCCAGCTTGTGTCCGTGCCCGTGTAACTTTCTAACTTGGGTCACACGGCCAAGCCACACGCCCATGTGCCAAGCCGTGTACCCTTCGAAATGGCCTCATACGCCCATGTGCCAGGCCGTGTGCTAGGCCGTCTAACTGTCTGAATTGTAACCCTTTGTGAGCTACAGGGGACACACAATCGTGTTGCATGGTCGTGTGTCACACACGGCTGAGACACATGCTCATGTTTCTTGCAATGTGGACGAAAAATAGGCCATTTCCAAGCCAATTTTCTCACCCAAATATGCACACACCTACAACCAATTTTCCACATATAATCAATCATCCTAAAGTGCACCAAACCATGCAACATCAAGCTATTCAAATGAGATACATGTGTATACAACTAATATTCCTTAAAGGCACCTCAATCACAACAATTTAAACATGTATAACCATATGCATAGTTTAGCCAAAAGTTCAACCAACTTATCATTAAGTTTATGCCAAAACTTACCACTTTGTTTACCTATCAAATTCACACCAAAAGTATCAAATTTACCATTCATCATTTAGCACCATTAGCCATATAGGTCAACTACATTTCACTTACCAAAATGACCATGTTCAACTTCTATTAACTAAGCATAATAAAGGCTATAAAATAAACCATCACAAGGCCACATACATATATCAACATATCAACCATTTCAATCATTCAAAATACCATAATTACAAGCTAAAACATAATGGCTAAAATGTCAACCAAAACACCTATACATGTCATTATAACCAAGACTTAGAAACACCAAAATCTATCGATTTACCCGAGAGATAATGTGATAGGACTTCGACAAGCTTCCAACTCGAACGAGCTTCTGATTCACTATAAAACATGAAAAATAACACCGAGTAAGCAAAAATGCTTAGTAAGTTCGTATAATATAAAACTTAACTTACCGTTTTAATACATACCATTTATTAAATTAACATGGCATGATCCAACCAAAGCTTGGCCAAAGCCTAAGCATCCACACCAAACATGTTAGCATACAAGATATAAATCGTAAGCACTTTAACATGAATAGCCATTTAGTTACAACATATATCACATGAGTTTATTACTCATCTCAACTTACAATATTACCATGTATCACCATATCAAGGATTTTCATATCATGCTCTTACCATTTCCTTTCTGAATAATGCCTGTTGAACCATTTAGAATATCGTTGATACCCAGGATAGCTTACACAAACTATGCTAACTTATATAACTGTAATTCGTCAATTCCTGTACATATATGCTCACAAGAGCTGTGAATAAGTATGCTTACACGAGCTGTGAAAATGGACCTGCTCACATGAGTTGTGGGTCAGAACATAGCTAAGCAATGCTGCTCACATGAGCTGTGGAGTATCCACAACACATGCCGGACCTCAACCATTGGTAGGGCGTTCAAGACCAGCACCCGAATCATGTAAACCCTAATGACATGTCATTTGTATCCTATGAATTCCTAAGGTTTAAACAGGGCTTTGTAGTCTACGTAACATCGTTGGATATGTGACAAATTTATAGATAACAGTCCATGATCCATAGGTATTTCAAAATGAGACATAGAAATGAAATATAATTACACAAACTTACTGTAACACCCTAACTCGTATCCGTCTCCGAAATAGGGTTACGGAGTATTACTGGAGCTTTCAAAACATTTACGAATAATTCAAATTAGTTACTATTTATTTACCGAAATTATTGATAACATCCCTTAAATGGACCCTCGAGGCCCAATACGAGTATTAGAATCGAGTCGAGACTTAATCGAGAACTCCAAGAATTTTTCGCGAAATATAAAAAAATGTCCTAGTTACAGGGCTTACATGCCCGTGTGGTCCAAGGGATAGGCCTGTGTGACCCTAGGACACACCCGTGCTGCAGGCCGTGTTCGAAATTCGATAGCTCTCTAACTTGTGCCACACGACTAGCCACACACCTATATGCTAAACCGTGTGGTTAATTAAATTTTTTGAAATTAGGTGCAAGTCTCACACGGCCAAGAGACATGCCTGTGCAGCACACACGGTTGAGACACACACCCGTGTCTCTGCCTGTGTGCTCAATTCAAAGTATTTTGTTTCTCGAATTTAAGATACAGGGGACAAACGACCTAACCACGCGTCCATGTACCAGGCCGTGTGTCACACACGGTTTAGACACACGCCCGTATGTCTGCTTGTGTGGACAAAATAAAGTCATTTCTAGCTTTATTTCTCACCCAAAATTTTACCAATATCCTGCACCAAAAATTTCATCCAAATACCAACCAATTCAAGCATTGATTTCAAGCAATTTATAACGTCTAATATGTTATAACATTGCATCCATACATGTTTAAATTCTTACATTGGTTTAACCTAAACATTAAACACCATTTAGTCATTCTTACTTAACACATAAGTGTTTATCATGACATTATGCTTAATAAGTACCAAAACATACCATTACTAGCCATTCCAATAGCTAGACTACAAATAACATATTCAAGCTATCTATGGCAAATTTAGCCTATACATGCCATTATACCAAAATAAGTTTGCTATTTATACCAAAATAAGCTTGTGAATACTGTGATGATGCTCCAACCGTTCACCAACCTTCACGAGCTTTCGAGAACTATAAAACAAAGAAAATAAAACCTAGTAAGCATTATATGCTTAGTAAGTTCGTATAACAGGAATTAAACTTACCAATCTCATTTAATAAATCTGAGCATACAATAACATGTTTTCCACCAACTTGGCAAAATTGCCTAAACACATTCATTCAATAAACAAGTTAGTGGCATAATTCTCATAAACATCAAGTAATCATAGATGAGCCCATCATGCTATATCATTTCAAAACATTATTTATTTTGTCTCATAATTCTCATAACATCGTCTCATAATTCTCATATTTTTTCAAAACATTATTCATTTAGTCAGTACAATTTTGAGCTTCTCAAAGCTCTCTTGCTGCTCATCAGTCCAATTAAACGGCACACCCTTTTGTAACAGCTTAACCAAGGGTGCTGCAATCAATGAGAAACCCTCTACAAATCGCTTATAATACCCTGCCAGACCCAGAAAATTACGAATCTCAGATACAGTCTTAGGCTGCTTCCAATCCAAGACAGCCTCAATCTTTTGAAGATCGACTCTAATCCCCTCAGCAGAAAACACGTCCCAGAAATATTACTTCATGCAACCAGAACTCACATTTACTGAACTTGGCGTACAGTTATTTCTCTTGCAGAACCTATAGAACCGCTCTGAGATGTTCATCGTTCTCATCCTCAGTCTTCGAATACACCAGTATGTCGTCAATAAATACCACCACGAACCGATCCAAATAGGGCTGGAACACTCAGTTCATCAGATCCATGAAAGTTGCTGGTGCATTCGCTAGTCCAAATGGATCCACTAGGAACTCGTAATGACCGTATCAGGTCTTAAATGTTGTCTTGTGTACATTAGTCTCCTTAACCCTTAACTGATGATATATTGATCGAAGATCAATCTTAGAGAAAATCAAAGCCCCTCGAAACTAGTCAAACAGGTCATCTATCCTCGGTAAGGGATACTTATTCTTGATTGTCAACTTACTCAATTGTCGACAGTCAATACACATACGCATGGATCCATCCTTCTTTTTCATGAACAAAACTGCTTCCCATGGAGACATAGTATGAAGGATGAACCCACGCCCCAGTAACTCTTGGATCTGAGCCTTAAGCTCCAAAGCTCTTTCAGTGTCATTCTATAGGGAGCAATGGGCACCGGAGTTGTACCAGGAAGGAGTTCAATCTCGAACTCTACTTTACGATTCGAAGGTAATCCAAGTAGCTCTTCAGGAAAAACATTTGGGAAGTCCTTAACCGTCTTGATATCCTTAACCGAAGAATCCCCAGCATCTGAAAAACTGATGTAGGCCAGATTTGCCTCACATCCCTTACGAACCAAATTTTCTGCCCTCAATACAGAAATCATGTTTGATAAGTAGTTTCGACATTCCCTAATTACGGCTACCTCACTATCCTCCTCAGTTCTCAGTACAACCCTTTTTGTGGCACAATCTAAGCTTACTCGGTGTTTAACCAACAAATATATTCCCAGTATCAGATCAGCCAGAAAGATAGCCCCTTGAACTTCTAGAGGAACATCTCTAAACAACTTATTTAGGCTTACTGATTGTCCTAGCGGACTCAGTACAGTCATCTCGCTCACAGTGCTCTCAACCAAGATACCCAAGTTCTCGGACACAGTATAGGCTAAATGGGAATGAGTGGATCCTATATCTATCAGTGCAGTATAAGGTACATTATAAATAAAGAATGTACCTAAGATAACATCCGGAGCATCTCCATCCTCTCGACAACATGCAGCATATATTAGAGCCGTTTGCCTTGCCTCAGTATGTCCAGCACCTCTGCCCGGTGCTCTCTGACCACGGCCCAACCCATTACCACCTTTGGTCTGACCACGGCCTCTCGGTGGCTGCTAAACTGCTCTTGGTGGTGGTGCAGTACCAACTTCAGGAGTTTGCATCTAACAGGACCTCTGCGGACACTTTCTAATATGGTGCTCTAATGATCTGCACCTCAAACAAGCCCTAGTTCTTTTCCAGCACTCTCCCTGGTGGCGTCTACCATAGTCAGTGCACTGCGGCTGCCTAGTAGCAGCAATAAGAACCTTAACTCTGATCGGTCCATCAACTTTGGCCTTTTTCTTAGGCCTTTGAATGAAACTGGAGGGCTCTGGCTCCCTCTTACTCCTACATCTCTCTTGGTTCTGGCGTTCAGCACGCTTCACTTCCTCGATGATCTTTGCCTTATCAACCAGTGCAGCAAAGTCTCGCTCCCTCTGTGGAGCTATCAGAACCCTCAGATTATCCTTGAGGCCATCCTCGAAGCGAACACATCGCTCGTACCCAGTCGCCACCATACCTCGCGCATAGCGGCTCAGTCTAAAAAATTTGGCCTTATACTCGGCCACCGATCTATCTCGTTGAGTCAGATTTAGGAACTCTCGCCGACGAACATCCACGTAACTGGCACCCACATATTTTCCTTAGAAAGCGGTCTTAAAATATTCCCAAGACAATCATTCGAGTTGAATGCCCTCCTTAACAGTGAGCCACCACTGATATGCCTCATCACGTAGCAGCAATACAACACCCTTTAATTTCTGCTCGGGAGTGCAGTCCAGATCGTCCCTAATCCTCTCTATGGCTTCTATCCAGTACTCAGCCACATTATGGGAAACTCCAGCAATACCCCTGAAAAGCTCAGCTCTGTTAGACCAGAGTCATTCCGTAACCGACCTGCGGCCTCTAGCTCCAGTATTGGGCCCAGCGACCCTCTCTAAAATGCTCAACATGGCCTGGGACAGTGTGTCATCCCCAGCTGCTCGATCATGAGACCCAGTCTCAGTCACAGGTGAAGCCAGTGTCTCACTAGTATCCAAATTGGGCAGATTGCCAAATGACGAAGACCTAGCTTGAGCACCTCTACGGCCTCTACCATAACCTCTTGTACCCCATCCGCGAGTACCTTTGGTGCTCATTATCTAATTGCGTTTTATCTGTATTAACAGTTTTATGCATCAGTTTACAGTTCCAGTATTTATTAACAAATATTTTATGAAAACAATATCAGAAGTGTAAAGTCTGTTTCGTACATCGCAGTGTCAATCAATGCCTATCAGTTTTACTACAATCTCAGTATACACTATTTTAAGTGTTTTCAGTACAGTCTGTCTATAGTAGTCTCGGTATTACCTATAGCAGTTTCAGGATATACTATCAAAAATAGTTTTAGAAGACTTACTGGATTAACGCCAGAGATTCGATGTACCACACCTTCAGTAAAAACATTTATAAATCAGTTCTTAAAAAATCACGTCTTTAAAAAAACCCACATCCAAAGTCGAGTTTTGCAACCTGACTCTGATACCACTAAATGTAACACCTCAAACCTGACCTGGACGCTATGGTCGGATTGGGCGATGTCACATGGTAGTGTGTTAGAAAACTATAACTTTGCTTAACAATTTTCGTTTTAAAACTTTTTATTATTACTGATTAATTTAACAATCGTGTTTTTAATTAGTCGAAAGTCTTCAAAATGTTTATTCAATGCGGAAGCTTTTAAAATAGTTTGTGTATTTATGAGGATTTTGTTAAAATGTTTGTTTCTTTTGAAAACCCGAGTTTTCCTAATACCAGCAATTATAAACCATAACCAATAAAAATCACAAACTAAAATAAAATCCCATAGAGGCTAAATTACAATAAAATACCCAAATAAAATTTTAGAATCATAAATAAGTACGAAATAGTGTCAAAGGGGTCGTGTGGCCATTATTGAGTCCTCCGTTGCACCGATCCATCAAGTCCGGGGATTACCTGTACAGATTAAATCGAAAGGGCGAGTTTACGTAAACTCAGTGTGTAATCCCCATATAAGCAACAGACAGTATGCACATGATCACAGTCTGGGCCTAAGCCCTTTTCAGTACAGTATCGATTTCAGTTTGGCCTTAGCCCATCACAATATAGAATTAGTCATGCAGTTGGTCCTTAGCTCATCATCGTATCAGTAGCAGTAATAGTTATGCAGTCACAAAATCCTACCCTGCCAGCCTCTACACACCATCTCCGTCCAACCCTACACTCCATGTGGGGATATAATCAACCCATCCATCCCTACACTCCAAGAAGTACTGAGTACGACACTAAATAATAATTTGTAGCTGAGCTACCAGTAAATTAGGATCGAGCCCTTTCAGCACACTTCCTTCGAACAATATCAACCCCTAACCCAATGCAATGCAATATACAGTTATGACATACTGTAACATGGTAACAGTACATACAATATCAGTTCAGTGAAACATCATCATGATCGATAGCATGTATACAAATAAATCAGTCATACAGTCATTTCATTCAACTAGGGGTCTAGGTAAGCTTACCGACCCTACAATACGTTCACAGTTGTCTTAGGCGACCCATGCAACCTTTGGCAACAAATCAGTGAAAATAGGCTTACACGCCCATGTTGTCTGCCCGTGTGGACCCACATGGCCCAAATTAGCCTTGGCCGTATGGATCATACGGCCTGGCCCAAAATCCCACACGCCTGTGTGGTTTACTCGTGTTGGCCCACACGCCCGTGTCTGTGTGTCGTACACAGCTTACCTAGCCATCACACGGTTGTGTCTGGTGCACATGGCCTGGCCTTGTCGATCACACGCCTGTTTTATGGCACACGGCCTACCACACAACCTACCATACGGCCGTGTGGCATCGATAGAAAGGTTTTTGGCTTTTGTCAAAACCTCGTTCTTTGCATTTTCGGGTACACACCTAGTATCGTTTGATGCTAAAATCACCCTCAAGCTTTTCGTAACCTAGCAACACAGTATCCAAAGTCGACTTAGGGATTTCACCACTGAATTCCACAATAGGGAATTATCGAAAGCTCGACTTACCACCAATAAAGAACCTTTGCTAACAGTTCTCAATCCAATAGGAAGAATTCTCTATTCAAAGACCTTCTTCTAAACCAACCATTACAAAAAGAGGGATTAGATTCCCAACCATTCAATAAACAACTATGAGAGAAGGAAAAAGAACCACTTACCAATACCGCACCAGCATAATTCAAGACGCAAAAAGAGGACGATGTCTTAAGAAATGAAAGAAGAAAAAGGGAAAAGGGAGAATTCTAGGAGAATTTCTACAGGGAGATGTGGAACACAACGTCAAACGAAGGAGAAAAATTTTGGGAAAAAAACAAAACAAAAAAATAAAAACCTATCAGATATTCTCTAACTTCCCACTACTACACAATCTCAACTACTTGGCATTTTGATTCTACTCAAACACCTACACGACACCAATAGCAAAAATAATTCCCTCGCTTACGCAGTGATTCAAACTCAGACCTCCCACACTTCAATACACACCTTAACTACCAGACCACTAGGGCCATTCTGCTATAAGCCTACCAACTATTAAATAAAAGCCTATTGACCAAAGATAGGGCTTATTCATAAAAATACCAAAATTTGCTCAAGTCTTGGGACTTCTCACACACCTCCAGAACACTTAACAACTAAAGCAGATACCCACTTGTGTGTCATATTTTAACAAAACATAAATATGCAATTTTTTTGGGGCATTACACATAATGCACTAAAATGGACCCAAAATACAACTTATAAAACCACCGTAAGTGCCTAACCAATATGACACAATTGACACCTTAATTCAACCATTCACAATTAAACTATTCATCATCAAACATAAAAAATATTCATACTAGACTACCAGTACATAATCAACATTCAAATGCCAAGATTTCATCAAGGAAAGTTCACCAAAATAACCAAAGACATAAGTATCAATTCATGCCACAATAAGCCATTACACATTAAGGCTTAACGTTACACATAAATTCACATCAAAATGGCACAAAAGATAATTTTCAACTTCACATTATATAATCATTTAACCTATTTATATGCCACTTATAACTGAGCCAAATGAAGCAAAAGTCTAGCAAAAGAGTTGGTGGATAGTGCGAGATCTGGAGATGATCGAATCGATAGAACATTTTTCGATAATTTACAAGGAAGAAAAATGAAACAAAGGTAAGCTTTCTTAAAGCTTTGTAAGTTCATATGAAATTAAACAAAATGTACCTAGTAGTTCATATTTTAACTAATAAAGTAACATATAGACATATTATTCCATTGCCGCCTTACACATTTCATGACATAACAAAATTGGTTAGTACATCATTCCATACATATAAATAACATAATATGTAACGCCCCAAAACCTGGCCTAGGAGTTTAGACCGAATTCTGGAGGTCACATTATAAATTTTCACAAAACAAGTTATCACAACGAATCGAAAGCATTGAATCATTTAGAATTCAATCAGTAAAATTATAGTTAAGTTTGATATATAACCAAAATAAAATGTATAATTGAAAATTTTCCAAATAGATCTTGTACCACAGTTTTTATAAAACTCTACAGATAAAAAACGGTACAACAAAATGAAAATTGATAAATTATCTTCAGCCGAGATTGTCCAGGACCAGTGCGTACTGAGTCCAATAGTAGAAAATGGAACTGTACCTGTAAGGGGAAACACTAAATGGGGTGAGCTACATGAGCTTAGTGTGAGTTTAAAACGATTAAAAATAGATTTCAGAAGAGAACACAAGATGGCAGTTCAAAATAATACATACTTAGAGATGTAAGCTAGAAGAAATACCAGACAAGGAACCAACGTCGCAACACGTAATCAAAATAGAGCGCACCAAGTACACACAGAACACTTAACACACGTATAGTTCAGACAACAGAAAATAGTTAGATAATCTTACCCCCAAACAGATGGACATGAATGCAGTCAAGTAATAAAACCCACCCTTCTAGCCAACACATCTCTCCGTCCCCCGATTACACCCCATAAGAGCTGATTAAGCTCATCTAATCGAAACACACAATGTAAGACCTCGAAAGGCCCATCCAACCCTACACACCATCTATGTGGACTAAGTCACTTAGATATCAATACGCAATAGAGCTAACATATATGTAGTACAGTGCAATGCGGTAATCCGCTGTACATTCATGATGCAGTTTAAACTGCCAGTTCAGATATGGTACGCAACAAAGCTGACGTACGTGTGGTATAATACGATAAACTGCTCTACAAATAAGCTTGTAGTTAAACTGGCAGATCAGAATAGAATCAATCTTCCTTGTTTTCACAACCAATCACAAAATACTTTATGCAAGTGCATGAATGCGTTCAATCCCACAGAAATAATAAACACGTCAATCGAAAATTAGGCTGAAGCAGATATGCACACACATCCAACAGATCAGATTCAAAATCAAACATCTCACACAATAGTCACAAATAACACATAAGTCGAAGCCCAGGTCAGAATTCTTAGCCACCCTATGTAAAGATTAGCCAAGGCCGAATTACACAGACACATTCTGAGATAAAAAACACACACAGAACCAAAATAAGTGACTTAGAGCCAGACAGCCGTGTGCTCTGACCGTGTGGAGGTCAAAATACCCGTGTAGTGGGAGGCACACGGCCGTGTGAACAGGCCGTTTAACTCACTGTCCAAATTTTGCTAAAATAGAAAACATGGCAGACACGGCCGTCTGAGGGTTTCACAGCCCGTGTGCCAACTAGACAAAGCCATGTGTCCAAAACACACGCTCGTGTGAAATACTTAAATCCCCAAATTAGCCACACTACCATGTGGCTAGGCTGTATGGCACCAAAACATTAAATCCCTAAGTCCCAATCACAAATGCCCGTGTACCCAAGGGACACAGCCGTGTGAAAATCGACTAAAATCCCCAAATTGGCCACACAATTGTATGGCCAGGCTGTGTGGTCAGGCCGTGTGGCACCCAAATCAGCCCAGACACCTTGATTCCCAAAACCACACTGCCGTGTGAATCGGCACACGCCCGTGTGGCCACACGTATGGTCACGAAACCACCCACAAATAGCTTGAAAATCAAATTTTCTGATCACTAAATCAACCCCCATTCGATGAGACTCAGAAACACACTAACTAGAGTAGATTTCCATGTCAGTCAACTGTACTTTTAAACTTCGACAAGCAACTTCTGAAAGACACCAAGATTGCCACATTTTATCAAAATCAAATTTACAATTCACAAATAAAATAGAAAAGTTTCAAAACCTACACCTGATTTGAGATCAAAGACATTCGGACACCGACTTGACGACGAGCAAGCGACTCTCCAAAATCCACAAGAAATACGATTTTCAAAAAGAAGCTGTATAAGAACCAAAAACCAAAAAGAAAAGCCAAGAGCAGAAGAAAGAACATGAACTTCCCCAAAATAATAAAATCCAAAATAATAAAAATAAAAATAATAATTATATTTTAAAATTAAAACAAGTCCACTGTAATCAATATAAAAATACATCACCCAAAATGAACAGACAAGGACTCGAACCCAAAACTCAGAGGTTCACTAACACTCACTCAACCACCAGACTAGCAGACCCATTCTGTCACTTAAATACACAAACTATTCCAATTAGGCGACCTACTCACTTACCCTTACTTAGAATCTCAAACTTCTAACCCCAAAAATCGAGGTGTTACATAATATGCATAACAACCACATTCAATTCATAGATAACATTTTCATTTAAATACATCTTTTATGTCAATTAAATTTCATACTTTGTTTTTCCCGAGGAACTATAGTAAATTAACTTCAGATACTCGGAATAACTTTTCTCACACGACCCGTAAATAGGGACATTAACCATTACTCAATGCTGCTCACATGAGCTGTGGAGAATCCACAACAAATGTTGGATTTCAGCCATCGGTATGGTATCCACCACCGGTACATAGTACCTGATAAAATATAAACACTGACACATAGTGCCTAATACAACATGAACACCTGTACAAAATACCTAATAACTTAGTCACTGGTACATAATACCTGATATAATGAAATCACTAGTACAAAGTGCCTGATACAGTAAACCCTAATGACATGTCATTTGTATCCTAATCATTCACTAAGTTCTCACAGGCTTTTAACCAATTTCCATATATATATAACATCGTCTCATATAACAACATGGTCCAATTACCTTTCCATATCATCTCTTTATTCATTCCCAACACATATAAATATCATATTTTGTATTTCAATCCTTCAATCTAAATGTCAATATTTATTTAAACCAATCATACAAATATATTTATACATAATACAAACATGAATAGATATTAATCAAAGTTAACCTAGTACAAACTTACCTAACCAAAACAACAACATATACAACACCGATGATTATTCAACAATTCTTTTTCGTGTTTATCGATTGATTGATCCGTTTCTTGATCTGTATAATAATTGAATTCAATTATCAACTCCAAATAACTTATAAAGTCTAAACATATGGATATGACCTTTTAATAACATTTTACAACATTTCCCTAAACTTTTACCTTTTATTCAATTTAATCCCAATTACAAAAACTATTATATCTTTCACAATTAGACATCATTTTATGATCCAATTTCACACACATCCTTCTAAGACTCTACTATTCATTTTTATAAAAAAATCATGACAATTTCATTAAAATTTCATTTTAGTCCTTAAATGCGAAACTAACAAAAATCACTTTACAAATAATAATATTTCATGATAAAGCTTCAAACTTAACCATTTAACATCAAAAACCTTAGAAATCAACTATGGTAACTTTTCAAACTTTAGCAGTATTCCATAATAGTCCTTGAGCTAGCTAGGTTGAAAGAAAGAAGCTTGGTTGATTCTCTCCTACCCTAACAATGGTGTTTTAGATTCAAGGAAGAAAAAGGAAGAAAAAGATGATTATAACACCCCGCAGATGGGCCCAAAAGTTATGGCATCTCAATTGAAGAGATCGCTAGTGTATCGGTGAACTGGTGTTCGCCAAGAGTGGTACGAGTAGGGTGTTCGCTAAAAGATTACAAGTAAGGGTACTCGCAAATAGCAGTGTACACCAAAAGTTATGGTAAGGGGGTTTACCATTTTCTCTATGAGATAAGTTAGCTAGTGTGGTGGCAAATTGGGGTTCACTAGGTAACTTGTGGATTGGGGATCGCTGGTCATAGATACAGTCAGACTCAAATTAGGAAAAATAGATTCATGTAAGTAACAACTTTCCTAAGTCAATTAGAGTATTCTAAGATTTCCAAGACTCTTAGGTCTCTAAATAAGACCCTTAAATTCTATGAATTCTTCACTAAATATCTTGTTGTCAAAGTCCATGTTCCTAGTTCAGAATGTAGCTATCAGGGTAAGTCTTTGTTTCGTTGGGTGTGATTGTTCAAGTTTGCATTACATGAATTATGTAATTTTTGTTCTATTTAAGTAATATATATGTGTGTATTGTTGAAAGCCAACTGGATCGTCTACCAAGGATAAGGGCAAAGCTAAACTTGTTTAAGTTCTTTATTTTTTGGGGAGTGATTGAGCTTCATTATGAGTATGTTCTTTACTAAGCTTTTAAAAAGTATGAGTGGTTTGGAATTATTTAAAGTACAATAATTGCTATGATTTTCAGTTTAACTTAATATGTTTTCTAAGAATTATGTTTCCAAAACAAGTTTAAAGGTAAGTTGTTGAAAAGCTTTGTTTTAAACTACGATACTCTATTTTCAATTATGATTTGAAAATATAATTTTACCACAGTTTGTATGAGCTCCTATATGAGTTAAGGATTTCAAAAAATGTTTTAAGAATGGTTTTATAAGTTGTGTATCAGCAAAGCTCCTCCATGAGCTAAGGAGAAGTTGTGTATCAACAAAGCTCCCCTTGAGCTTATGGATAAATTGTGTATCAGCAAAGCTTTCTATGAGCTAAGGACAAGCCGTGTATTAGCAAATCTCCCTTGTGAGCTTATGAATAAGCTGTGTATTAACAAACTTCCCCTGTGAGCTTATGAATAAGCTGTGTATCAGCAAAGCTCCTACGTGAGCAAATGATAAATTATTATCAGGGAAGCTCTTCTGTGAACTTATGGATAACTTGTGTATCAATGAAGATCCCATGTGATCTTAAGTGATGAACCTGTGTACCAGCGAAGCTCCCTATGCAAGCTTAGGTAATAGTGCCCTCAGTGAGCCCAACTCTACACGAGCTAGGTTGGATTATGTCTGCCGAAATAAAGTGACAAACTAGTCTTACGACTTTAGGTAGACTTTGTTTGTAACTGAGAACTGGCCTTCCAAGCTAAGGCAGACTCTATTCTAAGAAAGTGTTTTTAAAAAAAGTAAGAGTTAGTCTCATAATTTGAAGGTGAACTCGAACTCTAGTTTTTAAAGATTTTGTGAAAAAAATAGGCTCGTGATTTTAATGTGAACCCTACCAAGGAAGTTTTAAGAAAATTAATGAGTTTTCAAACAGATTTCTAAAAGTTATGTTTTCTGATAAAAGGATGACTTGGGTCTTACAACCTCATCTGCGAACCTGGCACGCAAAGCATTTTCAAGCTAAAGTTTACTACTATTTTCAAATAACTGTTTTAAGATATATTCCAAGAATTCTGATTATTCACTGAGTTCTCAATGAACTCACCCACTGGCATAGGAGAGGTCAATGATTGGGCAAGGAAGTTACTGAGAAGATATCAACGAACCTGAGTTAACGAAGATGAAAATTTTGTTATGAGTTTAGATATGTTCATGATTTTGTGACTCTGATAATGTTATTTAAAGATTGATTATTTTATTCTGTTTGGTTTTCTAGTTTATTGTGAACCATGTTTTATGTACTTAACAATTCATAAATAAAGCCGATGTTATTCATGCATGAGAATAATGTGTTTGTATACATCTAAGATAAAGTTATAACTTAAGTTTATTTTGTACTATGTATGTTGCAAGCTATAATTACATGTGAAACCTTGTAAGGATTACTAAATTTACATGCATACCCCTAACTCAACAAACCCAATGATGCATGCAATCTCGTGTAAGTATTACTACCCTTGATTACATGCGTACCCCTATAGTGTTTGTTTTATTACTTACAAACCATTAGTAAAATATGCGAGCCTTTGTATGTATGCATGTGAACCCGTATATTTGTATGAACCCTACTAAAGTTTAGTTGCCTTGCATGCATGATCCTTTTAACTGCAAAGTCTTTTATGTATGCGAGCCTATATGATATACTAAGCTCGGAACTCATATGTTTTATGTTATACAAACTATGATGACGTTTGGTGACAGTATTAGTTCTGCTGAAAACTTTTAAGTACATTGTTATGAGACATGCAAACCTACTTATAATGTTTGTGTAGCTTACATGTTTGCTTATTGTTTCCACTGTTGTATTTTGAGTTAGCGTAACTTTTGCTAAGAATTAAGTGGTGTGTTGGAGGTTAGGTTGGGAGTTAATGGAGAGTCACTTTGGTGGCTAATGTAGCTCATCAAATCCGGGTCAAATTTTCTAGGTCGAGTTTGGAGTGTTACATTTGTTGGTATCAGAGTTAACTAGGTTGAGCTTGCCAAAGCAAGGGCACGCTAAGTAAGTTCACCAGAAAATGGCGAGTTGGGTTCGCTAGAAAGTAGTGAAGTGCACCTGCCAGAGTTGAAAAGGTAAGATTGTTTGTATGAAAAATTTGAAGTGCATTATTTTATGATTATTTGTTGAGGTAGGACTAGGAATAAACGTTGCTTGGGTTCAGCTAAATCTTTTGCAGGCAGTGTCTCGAATCATCCCTTTATTATCTATCGACTCTGTAAGTAAGTTATGTTCTTTACGAACAGTGTTCGCGTAAAAGTCTACTTTTTGTACGAGTAGTGTATGCAAGTGCAAGATTGCAAAGTGCGAGCTTTGTTTGCAAGTGTGCCTGGTATCTGGATCCCCAGTTATTTGTTTATTGTCTGACTCAAGATAGTATCTTGTGCATGATAGAAAAAGCAAGAATGCATTCTTGTAGAGTGAATGCGAACTGTGTGAATGAAGCTTCTAATCATGTAGAAGGCTGCCAGATTTTAGCTATGTAAGAGTGACATCCATGGAGCTTCTAGTTCCAACTATGGTTGAAGCTTTTCAGCGAGCTGTTGGAACCAATGTTGCACTTGTGAATCATGGACTACTATTGGAATGTCTGCTAACTCTGGGTGGTAAGGAAGTTAATGGTGGCTGTAGAGCTAATCCCATTAAGGTTGAGTATTGACTTGAGGGTGTTGAGAAAATCTTCGAGTAGATGGTCTACTCTGATTTGAAAAAGTTGGGATTTACTGTGTGCTTACTCACCGACGAAGCACATCGCTGGTGTAACACTGTAAAATATGGAACTGCTCTTGACTGACTGACATGAGAGTTCTTCTTGGGAACTTTCAAAAAGAAGCTTATGGGAGAACTGTAATGACCCGATAGTCAAAGGTGTCAGAGAGTGTATTTTCGGGACTTTGTACCCATAAATCAGACCCATAAATGTTTTTACTAAATATTTATGGAGTCATATTAGAGGCGAATTAAATTTTGGATAGGTAATTTGCATGAATTAGAAACTATTATGGTACAAGGACTAAATCGTGTAAGGGTTAAAAGTTGAATTATTAGATTGAAATAAATTAAAGGGGCTAAAGTAACAATTATGCCACTTAATTAATGATTTTGTATAGGTGGCCGGTTATGGTTAAGTGTAATGCATGTATATATACATTTTATATATGTTATAATATAAAGTTAATAATAATTATTATTATTATGATAAAAGAAAGAAAAATAAGAAGAAAACGCACGACACTAGGGGTTTTGAAGTTCAAATCCAAATTGGTTAGTGCAATTTAGTCCCTATACTTGTAATTTTTACATTTTTGGAATCTAGGTACCGAAGGCGGTAACACCCCAAGCCCGGCCTAGACGTTATAGCCGAATCTGGCTATGTCACATTGGAGTGCTTTTCGAAAACTAGCTCTTGCTGTTGAAAACCTGTTTGGAAATTTAAAGCTTCTTTGTTAGAACTCAAATCATTCTAGCTATTCGTTATTTATTTTAAATTGTCATTACTTCTAAAACTCTGTTTGTTGCGGAAGCATTTCAAAAGTGTTGCGAAAACATAGTGTTTTGAAAACATTTATCGTTTTGGAGAACCGCGTTCTACTTTTAACAGATATAAATCATGATAAGCAAATATCCCAAATCAAAAGCTAAAAAATTAGAGAGGCCTTATTACATAATTCAAAACCCAAAACGAAATCTAATAGCAAATAAACGCCAAATAAAAAAAAGGAGCAGTAATGTGGCCATCTCCGAGTCCCCCGTAGCTTCGATCTGCCTAACGCTAGGGATTACCTGCGCATTCAAAAGAAAGGGTGAGTTTACGAAAACTCAGTGTGTAATCCCTTATCAGTCGATCGACGTGCATCACTCAGTGACAGTTTGGGCCTGAGCCCTATTCAGAAACAGTACAGAGTAGGCCTTAGCCCAATACAGTATCAATACAGTACAATAATGTAGCCCATTCCAATCCAGCCAACACACCATTTCGTACCACCAACACACCATGTGGGGACAAAGTCAACCCACCCAGCCAATACACCAATATCACAGCAAGGCTGCCAGTAATAGTATTGCAACAAAGCTGCCAGTAACAGTATATGTGGCAAAGCCACCAGAAATAGTATATGTGGCGAAGCCATCGGTATAATACACTTCCTCCTTAACAGTATCCCAACCCCATACAGAATGTCATGTCCTATATCATACAAGTATGCAGAATGTCATGCTCAGTACAGTCAAATTATGGCACAAATCAATCATTTACCCTCGAGGGGTAAAATAGTCATTTTACCCTATAGGGGTATTTTGGTCATTCTACCTGCCTTGGGGTCTAGGTACTCTTATCAACCCATCAGAGGGTCTACAGTCACCTTGAGCCACTCAAGTAACCTTAACGGTCAGCCCATTATGTGGCTCAAGTAGGCCCACACGCTTGTATGGCCCATCAAGCCCAAAATATTACCACGGCCATGCGAACTACATAACCCAGTCCAGTAATTACCATATATTGTAAAATTTATCCGTGTGGAGCCCACAAGCCTATTGGACCCACATGGCCCATTTCGACCCATCGTGGCCCACACCCATGAGAATGCTCATGGCGGCCTCTACAGTCGAACACCCATGATTTGTGGGCTTGGTTTGTAACACCCCGAACCCGAGACCGACACCGGAGTCGGACACGAGATGTCAACAAGCTTTGAAAATTTTTTTCCAGACACTGCCCAGTCTGAGTACTAGTCGCTTAAAAAATCATATCTTGAGTTTCACAACTCGAAAATCAATTTTGTGATTTTTCCCTGAAACTAGACTCATGTCCCCACCTATGTATTTGTTTCTAGAATTTTTGGTCGGGCCAATTAGTACAGTTTATTAGTCAAAGTCTCCTATGTTACAGGGGTCAACTACACTGACCTTTTCCCATTACGACTGGGATATCTCTCTTCACAGAGCTTCAATGCTGATGCCGTTTGTTTCTATGGAAACTAGACTCAGAGAGGAATCCATACATATATGGTATGACCCCTAATTATCTCTGGTCAATTTATAGTGAATTTCCAAAGTCGGAACAGGGAATCCAGAAACTGTTCTGGCCCTGTTCCACAAGAACCCGAATATCTCTTACTGTACTGTTCCTATGATTGTTTCGTTACTTCCATATGAAAGTAGATTCATCAAGGTTCGATTACATAATTTATTCACTATTTAATTCCACCCCTACGAATTCTTGTGATTTTTCCAATCCACACCACTGCTGCTATCAGCTTCTGTTTTCAAAGTAAACCTTACCTAATTTGGGGTTTCATGGACCAACTAGGGCCTTGTCATACATAAGCCCACATATGATCATACTTAGCCATTCTAGTGGCTGGTCATTGGCTCAACACTTCCATTCCAACTATAGTTACATCATGAAACCATCTATACATTCATAAATACGAATGGTCTAATGCCATACTCCACTTCTACAAGCCATTTTCGCATGGCTGTACACTTATACATTTCATAAAGTACTCGAAAGACAACGATGGGTAGTCCTATACATGCCATATCAAAATTCAACCAAAATAGTACCCAAAAGAGCCTTTGATAGTGTGGGCGACTTCGACTTCAAGATCCCGAGTCCGATAGCTGGAGAACCAAAAATCTATAAAACAGAGGAGCAATGTAACGAGTAAGCAATTTATGCTTAGTAAGTTTGAGCAAGGAATTCCAGCATGCACAAATAATAGCACACATTTAGCTAAACGGAATATTTCATAATACGCAATTTACCGATATCGAACTTGCTTCACAACATTAACAACCCTTATGTACATACAAAATAAACTAACTTGGCCGAAGGCCGGTAGCTCGTTTATCAACTGAGCGAACATTTATTTGTAAGGGCTCGATTAATATTCAACACATACGTAACATATCCCCATATTGGGATGTTTTTCGAGTATTCGCTGGAATTTTACAGCAAGCTCATTAATTACCAAATCACGTACCTTCGGGATTTAACCGGATATAGCTCCTCGTTCAAATGCCTTCGGGACATAGCCCGGATTTAGTAACTCACACAATGCCTTCGGGACATAACCCGGATTTAACAACTCGCACAAATGCCTTCGGAACTTAATCCGGATTTAACAACTCGCACGTATGCCTTCGGGACTTAACCCGGATTTAACAACTCGCACGAATGCCTTCGGGACTTAACCCGGATTTAACAACTCGCACAAATGCCTTCGGAACTTAATCCGGATATATTCACTTAGCACAAAGCCTTCGGGACTTAGCCCGGACAGCATTCAATTAATCATGCACATTCATATTTCATTTTCGTTTACGAAACTCAAACACAAGGCACATATTGTCCTTGCACATTCGGCTCAATAGCCACACATAGAGCATGATTTAATCACATCGAAATTTAAGCTCTCTTACTCAAGAACTTACCTCGGGTGTTGTCGAACGATCCCGCTAACTATTCGACCGCTTTTTCCTTCCCTTTATCGGATTTATTTCCCCTTTGTTCTTGAGCTTAATCAAACAAATAAATTGATTTCATCATTTAGGCATCAAAAGATGAACACAAGGCACTTAGCCCATATTCATACATTAGACATTAAAGTCTCATACATGCAAAAATCATGCATCAACACAACATATTAGCTAATTTCTTTCCCCTTGGCCGAATATGCATGTCCATTTTTGGGGTCGATTTCAACATTTAATACACACATATACCCACTAGTAAAGCATCCTCCCCCTTTTCATCGATTTAACACATGCATTGCTCATCAACATGCAAAGTTACATTCGGCCTTAGCACACATCTTGCTAGCCGATTCTTCTCCCTTTAGCAACCAATGCACATATGTGCTCACACAAAAATGCTAAAAAGGAGGTTCAAGAATCATCAAGCCATCATCACATGCATCATTAACAAGCTTCATATTTTGCATGCAATGGCATTAACACAACCTCCACCTAGGCCGAATCTTAACTCATCCTCATACCTCATCACCACAACATCAAACATCAACCAAGAATGATGCATCCATGGTCGAGTGCCATTTCCATCACATAGCAAGATTTAGACCATGGGCTAGGTAGAACTCAAGCTAACCACTAAATCATGCATGCATCTCATGAAACATCATCAAACATACCTTAGCCTAGCTACATGCATGGCCGAATCTCTTCACCTTTCTTCTTCTTTCCTCCTTAAAATTTTTGGCCAAGGATGAACCAAAGGATGAGAAATTTTTTTCTTTGTTTTTTTTTTCTAATTTAGGCTAAAATGGAGGTGAGAAAGGATGAACACAAACTTTTCTCCTTTCTTCTCTTGAGCTCACGGCAATGGGGGAGGGAACAAACACTACACACACATTTTTTTTCTTTTGTTTCCATTTCTTTATTACCCATACTTCTTATTTTATTCTTCCACTAACAAAACATGTTTCATGACATGTTTTGCCCATCATTCTTTGTCATGGCCGGCCACTACTCATTAGGGGGGGGAATTTGACATGCAAGTCCCCCCCTTTGTCCACATGCACTAATAGGTCCTCACACATTGACCTATCACATTTTAGAATTTTCTCACATAAGTCCTATTGACTAAATTCACATGAAATCAACCAAATTGAAGCTTGAAATTTTCACACATTCATAATTACATATTCTAGACAATAAGTATCACATTCAAACATTTCGGTGACTCGGTTTAGCGGTCCCGAAGCCACTTCCCCACTAGGGTCAACTTTGGGCTGTCACAACTCTCCCCCACTTAAGAAATTTTCGTCCCCGAAAATCTTACCGGTAAATAGGTCTGGGTATCGTTCTTTCATCGAGCTCTCGGTCTCCCAAGTAGCTTCCTCGATCCCGTGTTTGAGCCATAACACCTTTACTAGCGGAACTCTTTTGTTTCGCAACTCCTTCACTTCACGAGCTAGGATACGCATCGGTTCTTCTTCATAGCTCATGTCAACTTGAATTTCAACCTCCGATGGGCTAATTATGTGCGATGGATCAGATCGATAGCGTCGAAGCATCGAAACATGAAAGACGTCATGAATCTTTTCAAGCTCCGGGGGCAAAATCAATCTATACGCAACCGGACCAACTCGTTCGGAGATTTCGTACGGCCCAATGAATCTTGGGCTCAACTTGCCCTTACGGCCGAACCTGAGTATCTTTTTCCAAGGTGAAACCTTAAGGAACACTTTGTCTCCCACTTGATACTCGATGTCTTTTCGTTTCAAATCTGCGTACGATTTCTGACGATCCGTGGCTACCTTCAGACTTTCACGGATTACCTTTACTTTCTGTTCAGCATCTCTAATCAAATCAACTCCGAAAATTTTACTTTCACCGAGCTCGGTCCAAAACAATGGTGTACGGCATTTACGACCGTACAAAGCCTCGTAAAGTGCCATCTTAATACTTGATTGAAAACTATTGTTGTAAGCGAATTCAATCAAAGGTAAATACCGTTCCCATGAACTACTGAACTCGAGGATGCAACATCTCAACATATCCTCAAGTATCTGAATTATCCGCTCGGATTGACCATCGGTTTGGGGGTGAAAAGCAGTGCTAAAAATGCAGCTTGGTACCCAGAGCTTCTTGCAATTTCTTCCAAAATCGTGAGGTGCATCTCGGATCTCTATCCGACACGATAGAAACAGGTACCCCGTGTAATCTCACAATTTGATAAACGTACAATTCAGCTAGTTTATCCAATGAAAAATCCGTACGTACGGGGATGAAATGAGCCGACTTAGTCAGTCTATCAAAAATAACCCATATCGCATCCTTCTCACTTGCTGACAAGGGCAGTCCGGACACAAAGTCCATTGTGACTCGATCCCATTTCCACTCGGGTATCATGATCGGCTGAAGTAATCTTGAAGGCACTTGATGTTCCGCTTTCACTTGTTGACATATTAAACATCTCGAAACAAAGTCAGAGATGTCCCGTTTCATACCATGCCACCAAAATTGACGTTTCAAATCGTTGTACATTTTCGTACTCCCCGGGTGAATTGACATTCGGCTACAATGGGCTTCGTTCAGAATCATCGAAATGAGTTCCGAATTCCTTGGAACACACAAACGATTTCTGAACCTCAAACAATCATCATCATCAATTTGAAACTCCGATTCCTCGTTCGGAAAACACTTAGCCCGTTTTGCAACCAATTCATCATCGACTTTCTGAGCTTCACGAATTTGGTGAGTCAATAATGGTTTAGCTTTTAATTCAGCTACTAACACACTGTCTGGTAAAACAGACAAATGCACGTTCATCGCTCGTAAAGCAAACAATGACTTCCGGCTTAAGGCGTCCGCAACCATGTTAGCCTCTCCCGGGTGGTAATCAATGACAAGCTCGTAATCTTTCAACAACTCAAGCCAACGTCTTTGTCGCAGATTCAAGTCTCGTTGAGTCATCAAATATTTGAGACTTTTGTGATCCGAACATACATGGCACTTCTCACCAAACAGATAATGTCACCATATTTTTAAAGCAAACACGATGGCAGCTAGTTCGAGATCATGGGTCGGATAATTCCTCTCGTGTGGCTTCAATTGTCTCGACGCATAGGCCACGACTCGACCTTCTTGCATCAATACGCAACCCAACCCAAGTAGGGATGCGTCACTATAAATGACAAACTCTTTACCTGATTCGGGTTGCACCAAAATTGGAGCTTCAGTCAAACGAGTTTTCAGTTGGTCGAAACTTTTCTGACATTTCTCCGTCCACTCAAACTTAACATCCTTTTGAAGTAGCTTCGTCATTGGTGTGGCTATCATCGAGAAACCTTTCACAAATCGTCGGTAATAACCGGCGAGCCCCAAAAAGCTCCGAACTTCAGTAACATTTCTCGGAGGTTTCCAGTCCAGTATGGCTGAAATTTTGTTCGGGTCAACTCGAATACCCGACGCGGATACCACATGACTCAAGAAGCTAACCTCTCTTAACCAGAACTCACACATACTAAACTTAGCATATAACCGCTTATCCCGCAAAATTTGCAGCACTAGCCTCAGATGCTCAGCATGTTTGGTCTCGTCTCTTGAATAGACCAAAATGTCATCAATGAACACCACTATGAACCGATCCAAATACGGCCTGAAGATCCGATTCATCAAATCCATAAATACTGCAGGGGCATTAGTGAGCCCAAACGGCATCACTAAGAATTCGTAGTGACCATATCTCGTTCTGAAGGCAGTTTTAGGAATATCTGAATCTCGGATTCGCAACCGATAATAGCCCGATCTCAAATCTATTTTTGAGAACACTGAGGCTCCCTTCAGTTGGTCGAACAAATCATCAATGCGCGGCAACGGATATTTGTTCTTTATCGTCACTTTATTCAGCTGACGATAGTCAATGCACAACCTCATGGTTCCGTCCTTCTTTTTCACGAACAATACTGGTGCACCCCAAGGTGAGAAACTTGGTCGAGCGAAACCTCTATCCGTCAGTTCTTGCAACTGAGCTTTCAACTCCTTTAACTCAGTTGGTGCCATACGATACGGAGCTATCGAAATCGGCGTAGTCCCAGGTACAAGCTCAATACCAAACTCTACCTCCCGAACAGGTGGTAAACCCGGTAATTCTTCCGAAAAAACATCCGGGTACTCACAAACCACCGACACAGATTCGGGTTTCTTTTCTAATTCTTTGTCATCAAGCACATATGCAAGGTATGCTTCGCACCCTTTTCTTACATATTTCTGTGCCAACATTGCTGATATTACAGCTGGCATCCCCTCCAAGTCCGCAGACTCAATTCGGACTACTTCGTTATTTGCGCACCTCAAATCAATAGTCTTGCTCTTGCAATTCACAATCGCATCATGCGCGGTCAACCAATCCAACCCAAGGATAACATCAGGCGAAGAAGCATCCTCGCGGGCACGTATAGCATAAGCTCTAGCAGGCGCACGGGCTTCGGATCTGGTTATATCATCTCTAGATCCTCTCTGACCACCACTAGCATTGCCCATATTTCCAGATGGTCTACCTCGAGCAGTGGTAGCACCCGGTCTCCCACTCTGATTTGCATTCTGTCCCGACAACCTCGGGCAATCTTTAATGAAGTGGTCCACTGATCCGCATTTGTAACAGGAGCGGTCAGGAAATCTACAACTCCCCGAATGCCATTTACCTCAATATCGGCATTTCGTCCTGTCTCGACGTTCATTCCCAACACTGGCGACCGAAGTGCCTCGTGTACCCACAGGGGGTCGATCACGATCTCGTCCAAAAGGCCCGAAGTGCCTCTAAACTGGCCCGCATCATCTCGAAATCTCTTCGATGTCTGTTGAAGAGACCTTCCCGAGGATCTTTTACGAAACTCTCCAGTTCCCTCATCAACTCTTTGCTTTTCTTTTCTAAGCTCTTCGGCTTTACAAGCTCGTTCAACAAGTACCACGAACTCTCGTATTTCAAGAACGCCAACGAACATCTTTATATCTTCATTCAGCCCATCCTCGAAGCGTTTACACATAATAGCTTCGGACGAAACACATTCCCGAGCGTATTTGCTAAGTCTAACAAATTTTCGCTCGTAATCAGTAACCGACATGGAGCCTTGCTTAAGCTCAAGAAATTCCTTCCGTTTTTTATCAACAAATCTCTGACTGATATACTTTTTCCGAAACTCAGTTTGGAAAAACTCCCAAGTTACTTGCTCTCGGGGCACAACAGAAGTCAGAGTACTCCACTAATAGTAGGCAGAATCACGTAGCAAGGAGATAGCACACTTTAGGCATTCATCGGGTGTACAAGATAGCTCATCGAGTACCCGGATAGTGTTGTCTAGCCAAAATTCAGCTTGCTCGGCATCATCGCTATCCATAGCCTTAAATTCAGTAGCCCCATGTTTTCGGATTCTGTCAACTGGGGGCTTATTTGACCTTATTTGGTCCGTTACCGGTGGTATTGTAGGTGCGGGGGTAGTATTTGTCAGGAATGGAGGTTGTGGAACAGCCATATTAGTTCGAATGTATTGGTTAAACCAATCATTCATCACGCTATAGAATGCTTGTCTAGCTTCATCATTCGGATTACTAACATTAGGTTGAGAGTCTGCCGGCACTGTCCCTTGTGCGGGAGCAGGCGCTACACTCTCAAGATCATCAGCTACCTCTCGGTCACGATCGGGATCCATTACTATAAACACATTTACAATTGTCGGAAATCACCACACTATCAAGTAATCACATAAAATGGCATGTATAGCTAGACCCAACACATTACAGTAGTCCTAGAATCGACTAAACCGTAGCTCTGATACCAATAAAATGTAACACCCCGAACCCGAGACCGACACCGGAGTCGGACACGAGATGTCAACAAGCTTTGAAAATTTTTTTCCAGACACTGCCCAGTCTGAGTACTAGTCGCTTCAAAAATCATATCTTGAGTTTCACAACTCGAAAATCAATTTTGTGATTTTTCCCTGAAACTAGACTCATGTCTCCACCTATATATTTTTTTCTAGAATTTTTGGTTGGGCCAATTAGTACAGTTTATTAGTCAAAGTCTCCTATGTTACAGGGGTCGACTACACTGACCTTTTCCCATTACGACTGGGATATCTCTCTTCACAGAGCTTCAATGCTGATGCCGTTTGTTTCTATGGAAACTAGACTCAGAGAGGAATCCATACATATATGGTATGACCCCTAATTATCTCTGGTCAATTTATAGTGAATTTCCAAAGTCGGAACAGGGAATCCAGAAACTGTTCTGGCCCTGTTCCACAAGAACCCGAATATCTCTTACTGTACTGTTCCTATGATTGTTTCGTTACTTCCATATGAAAGTAGATTCATCAAGGTTCGATTACATAATTTATTCACTATTTAATTCCACCCCTACGAATTCTTGTGATTTTTCCAATCCACACCACTGCTGCTATCAGCTTCTGTTTTCAAAGTAAACCTTACCTAATTTGGGGTTTCATGGACCAACTAGGGCCTTGTCATACATAAGCCCACATATGATCATACTTAGCCATTCTAGTGGCTGGTCATTGGCTCAACACTTCCATTCCAACCATAGTTACATCATGAAACCATCTATACATTCATAAATACGAATGGTCTAATGCCATACTCCACTTCTACAAGCCATTTTCGCATGGCTGTACACTTATACATTTCATAAAGTACTCGAAAGACAACGACGGGTAGTCCTATACATGCCATATCAAAATTCAACCAAAATAGTACCCAAAAGAGCCTTTGATAGTGTGGGCGACTTCGACTTCAAGATCCCGAGTCCGATAGCTGGAGAACCAAAAATCTATAAAACAGAGGAGCAATGTAACGAGTAAGCAATTTATGCTTAGTAAGTTTGAGCAAGGAATTCCAGCATGCACAAATAATAGCACACATTTAGCTAAACGGAATATTTCATAATACGCAATTTACCGATATCGAACTTGCTTCACAACATTAACAACCCTTATGTACATACAAAATAAACTAACTTGGCCGAAGGCCGGTAGCTCGTTTATCAACTGAGCGAACATTTATTTGTAAGGGCTCGATTAATATTCAACACATACGTAACATATCCCCATATTGGGATGTTTTTCGAGTATTCGCTGGAATTTTACAGCAAGCTCATTAATTACCAAATCACGTACCTTCGGGATTTAACCGGATATAGCTCCTCGTTCAAATGCCTTCGGGACATAGCCCGGATTTAGTAACTCACACAATGCCTTCGGGACATAACCCGGATTTAACAACTCGCACAAATGCCTTCGGAACTTAATCCGGATTTAACAACTCGCACGTATGCCTTCGGGACTTAACCCGGATTTAACAACTCGCACGAATGCCTTCGGGACTTAACCCGGATTTAACAACTCGTACAAATGCCTTCGGAACTTAATCCGGATATATTCACTTAGCACAAAGCCTTCGGGACTTAGCCCGGACAGCATTCAATTAATCATGCACATTCATATTTCATTTTCGTTTACGAAACTCAAACACAAGGCACATATTGTCCTTGCACATTCGGCTCAATAGCCACACATAGAGCATGATTTAATCACATCGAAATTTAAGCTCTCTTACTCAAGAACTTACCTCGGGTGTTGTCGAACGATCCCGCTAACTATTCGACCGCTTTTTCCTTCCCTTTATCGGATTTATTTCCCCTTTGTTCTTGAGCTTAATCAAACAAATAAATTGATTTCATCATTTAGGCATCAAAAGATGAACACAAGGCACTTAGCCCATATTCATACATTAGACATTAAAGTCTCATACATGCAAAAATCATGCATCAACACAACATATTAGCTAATTTCTTTCCCCTTGGCCGAATATGCATGTCCATTTTTGGGGTCGATTTCAACATTTAATACACACATATACCCACTAGTAAAGCATCCTCCCCCTTTTCATCGATTTAACACATGCATTGCTCATCAACATGCAAAGTTACATTCGGCCTTAGCACACATCTTGCTAGCCGATTCTTCTCCCTTTAGCAACCAATGCACATATGTGCTCACACAAAAATGCTAAAAAGGAGGTTCAAGAATCATCAAGCCATCATCACATGCATCATTAACAAGCTTCATATTTTGCATGCAATGGCATTAACACAACCTCCACCTAGGCCGAATCTTAACTCATCCTCATACCTCATCACCACAACATCAAACATCAACCAAGAATGATGCATCCATGGTCGAGTGCCATTTCCATCACATAGCAAGATTTAGACCATGGGCTAGGTAGAACTCAAGCTAACCACTAAATCATGCATGCATCTCATGAAACATCATCAAACATACCTTAGCCTAGCTACATGCATGGCCGAATCTCTTCACCTTTCTTCTTCTTTCCTCCTTAAAATTTTTGGCCAAGGATGAACCAAAGGATGAGAAATTTTTTCTTTATTTTTTTTTTTCTAATTTAGGCTAAAATGGAGGTGAGAAAGGATGAACACAAACTTTTCTCCTTTCTTCTCTTGAGCTCACGGCAATGGGGGAGGGAACAAACACTACACACACATTTTTTTTCTTTTGTTTCCATTTCTTTATTACCCATACTTCTTATTTTATTCTTCCACTAACAAAACATGTTTCATGACATGTTTTGCCCATCATTCTTTGTCATGGCCGGCCACTACTCATTAGGGGGGGGGGAATTTGACATGCAAGTCCCCCCCTTTGTCCACATGCACTAATAGGTCCTCACACATTGACCTATCACATTTTAGAATTTTCTCACATAAGTCCTATTGACTAAATTCACATGAAATCAACCAAATTGAAGCTTGAAATTTTCACACATTCATAATTACATATTCTAGACAATAAGTATCACATTCAAACATTTCGGTGACTCGGTTTAGCGGTCCCGAAGCCACTTCCCCACTAGGGTCAACTTTGGGCTGTCACATGGTTTACCACGTGTGCGTTCGCACACCCATGTGGCCAAAAGGCCATTCTTTCAGCTTTTCGACTTTTGCCGTTCTACAGTCTATTTAGTGTGTGAATACACACCTGTTTGCGAAATCGAGTGAACACCGCTCACAAGCCCAAATCCTTTATTGACAGTAATACAACCTATTACCCTAAAATTGCTGGCCAGAACCAAACAAATGCTCCTTGTTGAATGGCTTATTCGATTAATAAGAGGAAGGGGTAAGTTGCTTGAAGGCCACATGCACTACTCCACTCCTCGAGGGACCGTTCTAGTCAGGAACTCTTGCCGAAAATGAATTAATAAACTAATAGCAACGTATGGAAGCAATCGATCAAGAATATGGAGAGAAAAGAAGGCCAAGTACCATCAGTATTCCAAATTAAAAGAAAGAACAGAGGAAAGAGAAGAATGGGGAAAGAACAATCGGCTAGGGACAAAAATCCAGAAGAAAAATAATATGGTGGGAGAGGAGATGATAAGAGGAGCGACTGGAAAGGAAAGAAAAGATCAGGGTGTTTGGTTACTTCACAAAGAAGAGAAAAGATAAATGAAGGAATAGATGATATCGAAATAAAAGAGTATATTCGACCAAAAGAAGAAAAATAAAGCAAAGCAGAAGCCGAAAACCAAAGTCCCCAGCAGTAATCGATATATTAGCAAAAGACAACCAAGGGTGTTAACAAAACCAAAAATGAAGAGAAAAACCTATAACCGCAAAACGTGCACATCCCCTATAGTTTTTCCAAAGCCGAATTTCCTCAAAGCTAGAGACCAAATTCAGCACACACTCCCTTTCTCACTTAAACTCCTTAATTTTCTCCAAATATCTCTCTCTTTATCCCTCAACAATTCTCTCCGCGAAATCCTCCTTGATTTTCTCCATGACCTATTCAAAGTCAGACTCTACTTCTCATGCAACAAAGAAATAAAATAAATACGCCTTTGTGCAAAGAGTGACTCGAACATCCAAACTCCTTAGAAACACAACACGCCACTACTACTACACCACAACTCTCTTTGTATCATATATCACCTAATTTAATATAAGAAGCCCCAGAACCAAAGGCCCTATCCACTTAAAATTAAAATTTTTGCTAAAGCCCAGGTTTGAACCCAAGACTTCTCCAACACTTCTCAGGACACTTAACCACTAAAGCTAACATGCCTTTATGCCATTTTCTTGCACAACTAAATACCTACATGCAGTCTCCTAGTTGTTCCCATGCTCAAGGCTTATTCTTTCTAGGCCCAAATTCGGGGCGTTACAAAGGCTACCCGACCCATGTTATAATTTTTAGCATTGTTCAATATTCTAAATGTTCAGTGTTGAATAGTTTAAGTATTAATAGATAGATTTTTAAGTTAGAAATAGAAAAGGACTAAATAGTGGAATTAATTATTGATTTTGAGTAATAGGGACTAAATTATGAAAAATTTGAAATTAAGGGCTCGAATTGGAAAAGAGGAAGCTAAATATAGTTAGAGTGAAATTAGTATAAAAATATAAAGCTAAATGTGAATGTTGAAAGCTAGTCTCGGTTTAGAGACTAAATTAAAGTTTAAGCAAATATAGTGTAAAATTTGAAATTTAACGTGAAATTGAAATGAGTAATGTTAATGTGATTTAATTTTTTTATTATATAACTAACATCGTACTGAAATCCTCGAGTAAAAAGGGGAAGGATAAAATCAATGTTGAATAGCTCAGAATTCAATGTTTGTGTTTTTATAATTCAAAACTAAATAGTAGATTGTTGCATATTTAATTGTTTACATATGGTGAGCATTTGAGGTGAGTACTTGGAACTTGAGATTGAATTGAATTTAAGGTGGATATTATGAAATATGTTGATTATATGAATATTGAATTGACTATTTGTGATAATGTGTATATATGCAAAATTGAGACATTGATTATATTGAAAAGTGAAATGAAACCCTATTAACTATTCAAGCTGATTTAGATATAGATGGCATGCCATAGGATAGGAAAAGTTTAGGGATTACTTCAACCTCGAGTCGATGAGTCACTGGGTGCCAATTTGCTTTGGTTTAACCAATGAAACACTGTGTGTTAATTTATATAACGCTGGGTGCAGTTATTACTTCGGACTTATCCAATTAGGCATTGGGTGCCAAACTGGTGTGTTTGTTGGATCCATGTATCCGTCCGAGTCTAAGTCGTGTTAATATGGAAAATAAGCGATAAAATTGTTGTGTTCGATATTGAAATGATATGGTTGAGAAATGGAAATGAGATGAGAAAATATTGAAATGGTAATGAAGAGAAATGAAATATGAAATATTGTATTGCTGTGAATATGGATTGAATTATGAGGAATGAGATATCAAATGATGAAATGAGATGTGGAACTTGAAAAGAATTCAAGTATCAAACAAAGAGATAGATCATGTCATTGTATGAGTTATAATATGAAAATGATATATGAAATGCCATTAATATATGTTTGAACATGTGAAAATCCTAGTAGATGTGAATAAGGAATGAGCAAAAATTATACTATTGAATTGAAACACATGAACATAGCTTACTTGTTTCATATTGCATTTTAATTACTTATACTAAGTTTATTTTATTCAGATTATAGAAATACAATTGAGTTTTACTCAGCGCGTGGTTTTGTTTTCCATGCATAGGCTAGGTACTATTTGACTTATCATCGACTCAACATCAAATCACAAATCTCGAGCTCAAGTGTTGTGATATCTTGTTCTGTAATGGCATGTACCTAAGGAGTCCTTGTTAATATGTTTATAATGATGAATTTTGGTTTCTTAGTTAAATAAAGTTTATATGCATATATGGTTATGGTTGAAGTGAGGTTTTGGTATGAGTTTTTAGTTTTAAAGCTTGATATCCTAAGTAGCTAGATGTGAGTTCAATATTGGCAAATTTAGTATGGATGAAAGCCTTGAATGGTTGATGCAATTGTTAAAATGTTTGAATATATTAATGTGGTACCAATGAGGGTACATTGGTTAGGCATATTAAGTGCTTGTTTTGGACATATTTTGAGTATGTTTAATTGTGTTTTGGATAGTTTAAATGGTTGGTAATTGAGTTGCTTAGTGCTCAAGCAAGTAGGTAATGGTAAACTTGAGTTTTAAGGTACTTTTAGGTGCACAAGGCCTGACACACGGCCGTGTGTCACACATGGCGTGTGACCCAATTCAGTGAGTTGCAAGGGCAAAGGCACAAGTTGTGTCTCAAGTCAGTGAGTTACATGGGCTGGGACACGGCCGTGTGACCCAACTTCATGAGTCATATGGCCTAGGGCATTCCACATGGACATGTGTCCCCTATTTTTAGGAAATTTCAAAAATGGCATTAAACCTTCAAAATTGTTCCAGATTAGTCTCTGGCTATTTTTAAACTATTTTTATGGTCCCGTAGACTCAAAATAGGGGCTGTAAGAGTAACTTTTTCTCTAAATTGGAATGGATTAGCAAACCTAAATTAATTGCATTCTACTTTCATCATCAAAGATAAAGAAAATAAATAGTCGATGTATGGACTTATACTCTGATGCTAATAATTAGAATAGTTTTATTATGTATTCCAAGTTCTAGCATTCAAGAAAGGATAAATATTTATAAGAGCGTAAATAGTGGAAAACCAAGTTTAGCATTGTATAGCATGATTTATTGTTTGATTGTATAAGATTCTAGTATGAAAGTATTAGATTGTCGTGACCTAGCCCTGCATATTATAATTTTATGGCTAGCTTACATGTTTAATTATGATTGATTATTTTTTTTGATTTGTTAGTAATGCTCGTGACCTTAATTCGATGACGGAGATGGATTAGGGGTGTTACAAGAACGATATTTGGAGGTTCGCAAATGAGAGCTCATCAACATGAAGTAAGGTGAACTGACAATGGCTGAATATGAGACCGAGTTTATGTGATTGAGCTAATATGTTGAAGAGATGGTCTCGCTAGAGAAGAACCATTGTCAGAGGTTTCAATTTGGAATGCATCTTGATATCCTACTCTATCTGGTAACTCATGGCGCTGTAAACTTTAATGAACTAGTAGACAAAGCCAAAGCCATTGAAGACATTAAAGCTCCTCAAATAGAAAAGAAATTTTCTGAGTGAGTGTCCAAGAGGAACCATGACTTATGAAACTTCGACAGAAATGGCAAGCAAGCTTTCAGGATCGATCGTTTGTGTCAGAAGAAGGACACTAAGGATAAGAAAGAGGGTTCACATGAGTTTGTAAACTGGTTATATTGTTAGCTCTATGAAAGAAATCATTTTGGAGAGTGTCGTATAAATATTGGAGGGTGTTTCAAGTGGGTTTTGAAGGTCACTTTGTTAATGATTTCCTAAAATGACAAGAGGGTTCACAAGCTCAAGATGTGACCCCTACTCAGGTGCGATCTGGTACTTGTAGTCGAGGAAGAGGAAGAAGTGGTGAGACAAGGCTAGTTGGGTAGCGAAATTTGGCCTATACTATTGAAACTTAAGAAGAAGAGTTAGGAGGCCTCGCATGGGTCTACATAATGAAAAAGCCGTATGAGCAAGGTGCCACTAATGTTATCATAGGTACCTTCACCCTGTGCACTATTCCCGTATTTTCCTTATCTGACTCTGGTTCAACACACTCGTATCTCTTAAGTGAATTTGCTAGTGAGTTGGGAATAACAGTAGAAACCATTGAAAGGGTGTGACTGTCATCAATTCATTTGGGGACAGTATGTTACTTAATAGAGTGTACCATCGATGTTTACTAGAGGTTCAAGGTCAAGTTTTCTATGCGAACTTAATGGAACTGCCATTCTATGGGTTCGACGTGATTTTGCGAACTGACTGGATGACTGAGCACAAAACTAAAATTGATTTTGAGCATAAAGAAGGCACTCAATAAAGTTTTGAAGGCAAAGAAATGGTGGTGGTAAGAAAGCAAGTTCGAGCAATGCCCAACAAGTCTTGATGTTGAAAGCAGAGAGAATGTTAAGCAAAGGCTAGGAAGCCTATCTTACATTTGTGACGTGTACATAGGATGTGATAAAAGGGGTTCGTGAGGTGCGAACTATTCAAGATTTCCCAGATGTATTTCCTAACGAACCTCCTAAACTACCTGCAAACCACAAAGTGGAGTTTGCCATTAAGTTGTACCCTAGTAGTTCAGTAATGTCTACCACATCGTATTTCATGGCACCCAAGGAAATCAAGGAGTTGAAGATTCAACTTCAGGAGCTGCTGGACAAAGGTTTTATCAAACCAAGTATATCACCTTGGGGTTCACCAGTGCAATTTGTGAAGAAGATGGATGAGAGCATGAGGATGTGCATCGATTGCAGACAGTTGAATAAATTTACTGTAAAAACAAATACCTGTTGCCATGAACCAATAATTTGTTTAATCAGTTGTGAGGAGCGACTGTGTTATCAAAGTTCGACTTGCAATCTGGTTAGTAGGAACTAAAGGTAAAGGAATCTGTTGTGTCGAATGCAACCTTTAAGATGAGATATGGGCACTACAAATTTTTGGTACTGCCCTTTGGTTTGATGAATGCACCTACTGTTTTTATGTTCCTGATGAATCAATTATTTCAAAAATACTTGGATTGATGTGACATGGTGTTTATTGATGATGTTTTTTTGTATTCGTGAATTGAGCAAGAAGATAATACACATATGCTAACTATGCTACAAATACTGCAAGCGAAGTAACTATTTTTGAAGTTCAGTAAGTATGAGTTTTGGCTAAAACAAGTTGCTTTTAGAGGGAACATAATTTTAGCTGGAGGAGTTTTTGTAGACCCAAAGAAGATTTAAGCCATTATGAATTGGAGATCGCCAAGGAACATGATTGAAGTGCGAAGCTTTTTAGGCCTCGTAGGTTACTATTGCAGGTTTATTGATAGGTTCATAGTATAGCAGCACCCTTGACAAAGCAGCTTTAGAAGAGAGAAGAGTTCGTTTGGACAAAAGAAAGATAAAAAGCTTTGATAAGCTTAAAAATATCCTCACTAAAGCACCTGTGTTGACACAGCTAGAACCGGGAAAGGAGTTTGTGGTTTATGGTGATGCCTCTCACACAGGGCTTGGATGTGTACTGATGCAAGAAGGGAAAGTGGTAACAATGGTGTTTGCATTGAAGGTTCATAAGTGTATATGATATACTAAGCTATGAACTCATATGTTTAATAGCCTTGGATGCATGATCCTTTTAACTATGAAGTCTTTTATGTATGCATGAACCCTACTAAAGTTTAATAGCCGTGAATGCATGATCCTTTTTACTGCAAAGTCTTTTATGTATGTGAGCCTATATGATATACTAAGTTTCGAAGTCTTATGTTTTCTATTATATGAACTATGATGATGTTTGAAAATAGTCTAAGTTGTGTTGAGAACTTTTAAGTACATTGTTATAAGACATGCGAACCTGCTTATGATGTTTGTGTAGCTCGCATGTTTGCTTATTGTTTCTGCTGTTGTATTTTGAGTTACCAAAAGTTTTACTAAGACTAAAGTGGTGTGTTGGAGGTTAGGTTGGGAGTTAATGTAGAGTCACTTCGGTGGGTAATGTAACTCGCCAAATCTGGGTAAAAATTTCTAGGCTGAGTTTGGGTTATTCCAATGATGACTTGGTTTCTTTTATTTAGATCTATTATTTACTTAATTACTAAATTACCCTTTAATTTAACTTAAAATTTCATTAATATTCATACCAAAAATTTCCACTATAAGCTAATATGGCCCAATTGCCACTTAAAACCTTCCAATCATGATTTTATACTCATTTAGCACATGTAATTTAATAGTGATTAACTTTTGTAGTTTTTAAGATTTAGTCCTTATACCATAATTAGCTATTCAAACATCAAAATTTTAGGACCAAATTGTGATATGACACTTTAATGACGTCGTAAATATTAAATAAATAATATTTACTGAATCACTTATCAAAATTTTGGTCCAGAAACCACTGTTTTCGGCACCATTTAAAGCATGTTACAACTCTCCCTCTCTAAAAGAATTTTTGTCCTCGAAAATCTTACAAGAAAAAAGGTTTGGGTATTGTAATTTCATAGTTTCTACTGATTCCTAGGTAGCTTCCTCGATATTGTGACGTTGCCATAGAACTTTCACTAAAGCTATTCGTTTATTTCTTAATTCTTTAATTTCACGAGCTAGAATTTTCATCCATTCCTAGTTGTACATCATATCAGGCTATAATTCTATTTCAAATGGAGAAATCACATGGGTTGGACCAGATTTGTACCGTCACAAAATCAATACGTGAAAGACATTATGAACCTTTTTAGTTCTAGCGGCAATGCCAAACAATATGCTACTAGCCCTAGTCTTTCAAGAACCTCGTACAAACCAATAAACCTTGGACTGAGTTTCTTTTTCAGCCAAAACGTAGAATTTTTGTCCAGGGCAATACTTTCAAAAATACTTTATTTCCAACTTGAAATTTGATGTCTTTTTCTTTTTTTTTTTAAGTTGGCATACAATTTCTGATGATCTAACACTCCTTTCAACTTCAGTTTCTCTGATTAATTCTATTCCTGTTTCTTTCACTCAATTCTGACTAGTACATTGGAGTTCTGTATATTCATCCATATAAAGCTTCAAATGGTTCTATTTTATTATTGGACTGATAGCTATTATTATAGGCAAACTTAACCAATGATAGATATTTCTTCCAGCTACCTTCAAACTCGACAACACAACATTGTAACATATCCTCCAAGATCTGAATTATTCACTCTGACTGACTATTTATTTACGGGTGAAAAGTTGTACTGAAATTAAGCAGAGTGTCTAAAGCCTCATGCAATTTATTCAAAAGCCTTGAAGTAAACCTCGAGTCTCTATCAGAAATAATGGACAGTGGCACACTATGCTAGTTTCCTGAATGAAAAATTAGTTTTAATGAAAATAAAATGTGTTGATTTCGTCAATCTGTCCACAATTACCCAAACAAAATCTTTCTTTTACAGTGTTAAAGACAATCTCAATACGAAATCCATCGTAATTCATTCCCACTTCCACTAAGGAATTATAATAGGTTGTAGCAACCTTCAAGAAACCTTGTGTCAAGCTTTCACCTGTTGACATACTAGACATTTCAATACAAACTCAAAAATCTCATGTTTCATTCTTGACCACCAATACATCTGTCTCAAATCACAATACATTTTATTACTACATGGATGTAACAAATAGAAATTTTTATGAGCTTAGTTACGAATATTCTGTTTCATCTTTGAATCAACAGGTACACACAACCTGAACATCATTTTAGTTTGGCTAACAATTTGAATCATCATTTTTCAAATTTTGAATTTTCTTTAGTAACAAAGGTTTAGCCCTTAGAATAGCTAGTATAGATCTATAACGTTCAAAATTCAACTGAACATTCATCGACTTTAAAGCAAAAAGAGATTTCCAGCTGAAGGCATTAACAACAACACTAGTTTGACCTGGATGATAATCTATTACCATATTGTAGTCTTTCAATAGTTCAAGCCATCTCTGTTACCACAAATTTAGCTATTTTTAATTCATTAAATACTTCAATTTTTTTTTTAAAAAGACCGATAAAAGTCAACTCAATTAATCAAATCGTTTAACACCAATGCATGGATAGTTTCAGGATAATCCATCGCAAAAGCCTGGTTACAAGAATTATTAATGGCCTTTTTACAAATAAAACTTGCCACTCTATTTCAATTTCAAATAATCTAGCATATAGAAACACAATCAAATTTTTCCAAAGAATTAAAAATTTCCTTAATGCACATGCCCATGATGGTGATGTCCAAGTCACGTCTATTTGCTTTGTTTGCTAGACTAGCGCAATCAGTCTCGAAAACTACCTTAGAAAAGTTCATAGTCTTTGCCAGCTTCACACTTTCCTCAAAAGTAAAAATTTTAGCCCATTCCTCGGTCTACTCTTCCTCTTTGAAACCCCTATCGCCACCAATTACAAAGCCATCTTCATCTCGCATTATCACTCCATAACCAGTCTTGTTTGGAGAAATAACAGCATTAAAATTAACTTTAATGAAACCTCTGGGGGGCTTTCTCCATTGCTGATGAGTAGAGGCACTCGGAATCAACGGTCGTTCACCAAATTATGAATGTGAAAGTCATTTGTTGGAACTAAGAACAAAAATGATTGAAGTCAAACAATTTCTTGAGCTTTAAGGCTCGATACTTGCTATACAAACAAGACAATAGAATTTGACTTGAAAACAAAGAAACCAGAGAATTAAGAGAGTATTGGATTAAAAATTTTGATGATTTTTATTAACACTGAAAGATGGCATAATGCCAATACATATACCAAACATAAGCTAGTAAAAAATAAGGAAGTTTTTACTTAATCACTTACCTACCTCTACTAATTACATTGAAACTTGATAACCTATACTTGAACACTTGGTAAAGTTGATTTTTCAACTCAAATGTCAACAAAATTACATCAAGTAGATTACCAACCTAGTTTTAATAAAACTAAGTTGCAAAATGTCAATTTGAAGTAACAAAATCAGCAGCATTGCCTTCAACTGCAACATGCATGGCTCGGGTAGCTTGTTCTGCTTCTTGGCTGCTTCATGTGCTGCATACAAGCCAACTTTAACAT